>NC_056732.1:256939784-257134784 GCF_019279795.1 Protopterus annectens
ATACCACCCACACAAAGGGCGGCAGCAGCACAGGAAATCTCCAAGCTGCTAGAAAAGCATTATAATGCATGTTTATATTACCTCATGCATACTGTATTGTTTGTAAACATTTTTATGGTGTATGTAATACTTTGTGGAGCTATTCTCCCCAGGCATCTGCTGAAAAAGGGCGCAAGCTCTGTCAGACATTCCCAGTCAACAAATGTCAAATAAATAAATAAAAGAATAGTACCATTATAAGTGTTTTAACCTGTGCCATATGAAGTTGGTAAAGCTATTTAACATGTATGATACATTTTGTTGATATCATCTGTCATGTCATTTCCTCCTTTATATTTTCGAACTTATCTACTTATCTCAAACTCTTGCTGTGTTGTTTTGTGCTTTGCTGTATAACAGATTGACAGGGGAAGCTTTATTTTATTTATATATTTATTTATTTGTTTATTCTATATTATTTGTTTTTTACATTTGATTTTTACTGCTTGGTTCAATGGGATAGAATGTAGGCTGGGAAAATCTAGGTTTCCCAGGGCACTAGCTAGTTTCTAACTTTAACCATGACTGCAAGCAGTAATGAGCATAAGTTTTCATGAGCATTTGCATGTGACATGAAGACATACCAGTGTCAGTGGTGCAGCAGGTAGCACATGCATTTGGTGCAGAATGCTATAGGTTCTATTCCCACACTAGTTAAATCAATTGTTGACACTGCAGTGCTACATTTCTGATTGTGTCATCCTTCAGATGAGGTGTTAAGCTGAGACCCTAAAAATAATTCTTATTTACATATTTACATATGTACAAATGTATAAATATAGAAATCTGTTTACACATATTCATAATTTCCTATATAACCATTCTAAATTTTCAACCCTATTAGACCCACACTCCTTTTTCCATAATCACCATCTGATTTGACTTAATATTGCTGCTAAAACCTATTTAGCATTAAATATAATTTTATTTGTTGTTTCATTCCATATAATCAAGATGACATAAAATAACTTATCTATTATTTTAATGTATTATATACTTCTGTTCTTATAATATCCATATTTAATCATATCCATGTTTATTTTATCCACTTTTTATATCTTAAAAAAATCTTCTTTACATAGTTTTTCCATAACATTTTTACTCCTTTACATTTCAAAAACTCATGTTTTGTATTTTCTTCTTCTTACTGAAGAAAATACTGCCAGGAACCACCACGATAAATAAGAATGAAATTTATTTTAAGACAAACAAGCGCTTTCACGCATTAATATGCGCTTCATCAGGTTACAACTTATACAAAAATGAATTCCCTTTATATAGTAAAGCCAACCATCGGTTAAGAAAAACAATTATCAATTTTTCAATTAGTTAAAACATAATTACTAAAGTGGAAACACCCATTTTTGCATCACCTCAGTCAGCAAGTTGAACGCTAGATTACAAATGTAAAAGAGCATTTTTCACGATTTAAAACAGTTCTAGATGTACAATAACAAAGCTTCATGATTTATAAAACCAATGACACCTATCTCTACAATAATCCATAGCCATCTAGTGTGGCGTATAGGATTTAAATTATATAAAGCTGCATGTTCTAAATGATGCACATTGTACTATTTTAAATAAACCAGCCTAGACTTATTATCAGGGGTAGATAAAGCTGCATCTTCTAGGTGATGCACATTGTGCTGTTTTAAATGAGACAACCTAGACTTATTATCAGGTGTAAATCAGAACAACTAATGGTTATTTCAGTTTTACTTTATACAATTAGTTAAATCCATAAAGAACAGACAACTTTAGAAACGCCGGTATGGCTATGGCATATAAAAAGCTGATTTATTTATATCTCAGTCACCTCTTGGTGTGACGCTTGCTGTAAAAATCATCAGCAATCAGTACTGTTTTGAATAAAACAACCTAGACTTATTGTCAGGGGTAGATCAAAGCATGTCAGTACTGTTTTAAATATATAAAACAACCTAGTCTTATTGTCAAAGGTAGATCAAGGTAACTAATAATTATTTCAGTTTTTCTTTATACAATTTAGTTAGGTCCATAAAGAGCAGACAACTTTAAAAACGCCGATGTGGCTATAACATATAAAAGCTGCATTATTTATATCTTAATCACCTCTTGATGTGACGCTTAATGTAAAAATCATCAGCAGTCATGATGCATTTGTGAAATAATAATTAAATAACAATCTATAGTTTTCTAACTGGTATTAATACCAATGAATACTAATTCTACGTAGTAGAAAAGTAATGAAACTAAAAATTAAAAATGAGCATTCCGTTTGTTTAGGGAATGTAAAAGCAAATGAAAAATGTTATATATCTATACTAAAAACAATAACATAATATAACAAAACCATGAAAATCACTAATATAATGTGTATAACATAAATCTCATAATATGTCTTACACTATACATAATGAAAAAATGTTCTACAGCTAATAAAGCATAGATAGTATCCTACTATAATCTTACATGGTACATGAATGGGTAAAGCTAAGATATGTCATCCAAATGAATAGGGGTCACTCTTTGCAATAATATAAAAACTGTGTTTTCCAAATAAAAGACAAAATCAATACGAGTTTTTCACGCTCTAGATTAATAATTCAAATATATATTATAGATCAAAAGATACGGTCATAGACGAATCTCCAGGATTCTGTATATGTACCGAAATCTATTAAACCTCTATGTTTCCAGCCTTATTTAATAAAACTCGTGCCTGTAAAGAGAGACAAAAAAGGCGTACTTATTATATTTATAAGCATAGCCTTAATGAAAGAATAGCAACATTAAACATAATCAGACAATAGTAACCATACAACGTTCATTTGACTATATAGATAGTCTCATTCATGGTCAAAACTAAATGTATGTGTAAAGCGTGCTATGAGCAAATGCAATAGTTCGGCCACTGCTTGATTTGGCAAAAATGTTCGCTCCCCATAGAAACATATAAGGGAGCTAACAACTCAGTTGAATCCCATACCGAACTACTAGGGGTCATAATTGATGATAAACTAAAGTTTGACCTTCATATAAATTACTGTATCAAAAACACTAACCAGAAGCTTGGCTTACTATACCGTAACAAAATATATCTCACACCAGAGACAAGACGGTTACTCTCTCTTGCTTATCTCCTACCTTGTCTCTTCTTTGACTCCCAAAGCCTCACTAACCTACAGGCAACACTACTGAATAAGATGGAAAGTACATATCACAAAATAGCTAGGTGTTCTGCTAACACAGCTTAAATCCCATCACTGTTTGGCTTTGAAAACACTGAACTGGCTCGAGTTCCCCAATCAACTTCTTTTCTATCAACTTAATATTATCCACTCCATCCTCTACAAACCCTCCTTCTGCCCTAACATTTCCAACATCTTAAATTACTGCCTCCCAACCAGAAAACTTAGAAGCACCAACCAAAACCTCCTTGACATCTATAAACCAATCAATTGGTGAAACCCTCTACAACTATCTTCCCTCTATCCAGTGGAATAAGCTACCTTTAACAATCAGATCTATTACACAGCGCCTCCCATTTAAAATCACCCTAAAAGTGCACTTTACATATACCCGGACTTGCTCCTCTACACAACCACTGTGAACTTAATCACCTGACCCTCTTTGCATACATCCCTACTCAATTTGTATGTAATTCTTGCTACAGCACTCTAACCCCTAATATCTTTTTCACTCAATTTCTCCACTATTCATAGTTACCTCCCTCCCTTCTTTTCCCACTTAGCTTACTCCCCCTTTCTCAGATTTCACTTGATTCTAAGTACTACTGCTCTCCTCTCTTATTTACAAATTAAAAAAAAAATCTCTAATTTTCCCTCTTTTATCCATAGCCATATTTGTTCTATCATCTGCTCTCTCTATCAACTTCCTCCTCTGCTTTTAATTACTGATGTACATGCTTTTGCCTGTAAGAACTAAGATTCGATATACAGTACCTCTAAACTCTTTTCTTAATCTCTGCATTAATTGTCAGTACTTCCCCTCTATATGGTGAAGTCCTTATGTATTGGAGATATATGAAAGACATTAACATATGGTTTTATTGCCTTTTTTTGTAAATAACACCTTTAAACTCTCTTTATTCTGCTAACACAGCCTAAATCCCATCCCGGACATACCACCCACACAGGCAGCAGCACAGGAAATCTCCAAGCTGCTAGAAAAGCATTATAATGCATGTTTATATTACCTCATGCATACTGTATTGTTTGTAAACATTTTTATGGTGTATGTAATACTTTGTGGAGCTATTCTCCCCAGGCATCTGCTGATAAAGGGCGCAAGCTCTGTCAGACATTCCCAGTCAACAAATGTCAAATAAATAAATAAAAGAATAGTACCATTATAAGTGTTTTAACCTGTGCCATATGAAGTTGGTAAAGCTATTTAACATGTATGATACATTTTGTTGATATCATCTGTCATGTCATTTCCTCCTTTATATTTTCGAACTTATCTACTTATCTCAAACTCTTGCTGTGTTGTTTTGTGCTTTGCTGTATAACAGATTGACAGGGGAAGCTTTATTTTATTTATATATTTATTTATTTGTTTATTCTATATTATTTGTTTTTTACATTTGATTTTTACTGCTTGGTTCAATGGGATAGAATGTAGGCTGGGAAAATCTAGGTTTCCCAGGGCACTAGCTAGTTTCTAACTTTAACCATGACTGCAAGCAGTAATGAGCATAAGTTTTCATGAGCATTTGCATGTGACATGAAGACATACCAGTGTCAGTGGTGCAGCAGGTAGCACATGCGCATTTGGTGCAGAATGCTATAGGTTCTATTCCCACACTAGTTAAATCAATTGTTGACACTGCAGTGCTACATTTCTGATTGTGTCATCCTTCAGATGAGGTGTTAAGCTGAGACCCTAAAAATAATTCTTATTTACATATTTACATATGTACAAATGTATAAATATAGAAATCTGTTTACACATATTCATAATTTCCTATATAACCATTCTAAATTTTCAACCCTATTAGACCCACACTCCTTTTTCCATAATCACCATCTGATTTGACTTAATATTGCTGCTAAAACCTATTTAGCATTAAATATAATTTTATTTGTTGTTTCATTCCATATAATCAAGATGACATAAAATAACTTATCTATTATTTTAATGTATTATATACTTCTGTTCTTATAATATCCATATTTAATCATATCCATGTTTATTTTATCCACTTTTTATATCTTAAAAAAATCTTCTTTACATAGTTTTTCCATAACATTTTTACTCCTTTACATTTCAAAAACTCATGTTCTGTATTTTCTTCTTCTTAACAATGTCAACATGTTATATCACTTTTCTTTTATTTTTATGTGGTATATTTCCTTTTACTGGCAATTTATCTATTACCAATCTCCACAAAAACATCTTCACATTCTATATAACTTTACCAAAAACAGACTGGAATAAAATTGAATCTGATGTAGTTTACTTCATTTGGTCTTCAACCTGTGGGTACCGGATCCGTATCGAATCCGAGCTGGCAAATTCACTAGCATCTGCTCCGAGCTCCAAGCTCCTCCCCTTACCCATAACACACCTCCACTACCTTCCAACCTCCAGATCTCGTTTGCCGCAGCTTGCCTGAAGCATCGTGATCTCCTGAGCTCCGAGTTAGTAAGTGGGTTTTTTGCTTTTGAAGCAGCTTTTTTCTAAACATTTCAGTGTTAGGTGTTTAGTGTATGCTCCCTCTCCTCCTCCCCTCGCTGGTGCGTCGTGTATTAGAAAATTTCCTGTAGTTTTTAGTGTTAGTTTTTTAGTGTGTATTGCTTCCCCTTCCCCCTCAGTGTTCTGTGTTCCTTGAGTGTGTGGTGAGTGGTTTTGAGTGGGAAGCGGGTAACTTTTTTCTTCTCCTTTTCCTTCTCTAGTGTGAATTTCTCTTTGTGTAGAGACATGGCTGACCCCAAGTTTGTCTTCAAAAGGTGCACTGAGTGTGGCCACAAATTGTCTCCTGCAGATAGCCACACTGATTGTACTATCTGTGCAGGTTTTAACCTGTGCGCTATAAAGGACAGGAAGGCTAAGTTGGCCATAAAAGGCCTTCTACCCACTTCTGAGGCAGCTGCCTCGTCCACTGCCACTGTGACCACCTCTCCTTCCTCTCTTGCCCTTGCTTCTCCTACCTCCCAGGCTGGGGCTCGACCTCTTGTTTCTAAGCCTGTGGAAGTGTAGTGGAAAAGGGGCAGAGAGATTGAGAGAGAGCACAAATTAGACAAGCATTCCAAACCAGAGAAACACAAGAGGTCTCCGGACCTTCCTTCTATTCCCGCCAAAAGTCAGGCTAGGATCCGTGACTCCCCTCTGCTCAAATCTCTGAGATTTTCCCCGGAGCCAGAGGCGACACATCCTCCATCTAGGGCCTCGGTTCCTCGACCCGCCAGGTCGGAGTCCATGGCCTCGTCGAGATCCACGTGTAGCTTATCAGAAGTTGACAAGGATAAAGTGATGAGGAGGTTCATTCGTACTCAGATCCAGATGGGGTCTTGCCAGCCCCCTCTGCCTCTGGAGGGGGGGAGCTTGCTTCCTTTTTCAACACCAATTTCTCCTTCTCCGATCCATCTACTGGGTTCAGAGTACTCTGATCCGAGGATGGTCTTAGTCAGGGGGTCGGCACCGATGGTACCTTTCTCCTCGATGCCGACAGCTGCTTGGAGCATGTCAGATCTGACCAGTTTGGATTCAAGTGGCTCTCGGACCCAGAGCTTGGGTGTTGGATCCGAGGGAGTGGAACTTTTTTCATCGGCTCTGGCATTGTCGGGCCAAGTTCCCTCCCTCAGTGCTCCGTCCACTTCGGGCCCGGCTCTGATTCTCACGTTGGATCTAGGGAGAGTTACTTCGTTATTAGTACCCCAGGAGGCTTGTTCTCCCTTGGTATTCTATGTGGTTAAAAGGGTTCTCTCCACTGGATCGAGACCCTTGACTATTTCCTCGGCTCTGTCTACAAATCCCATCATTTTACCAGAGGGACAGCCCGTGGTCGAGGAGCCCCAAGCGGTTTCCCCCTAAGGAACAAATGGCCTGCAAGTTCCCCATGGAGAGACGCACCGGAGACATGCCTCGCAAGCATACGTGTAAGAGGTGGCACTTGGACTCCCCCGAGTCCCTCACCGAGGACACGGATTTGGATGATGGGGAAGGTTCCCCCGGGTCACCTCCCGAGGATGTCTCCTTTGGAGACATCATGGAAGTCCTACGACAGCGGGGAGGTTGGTCCACTCCCAAACCTTCTTCTGATGAATCCGTGTTCCTGGAGGCTTTCAGCACAGGCCCATCTACTTCCAGGGTATCCCCTCCCGCAGATCCCCTGGTGGACCTGGTCACCTCGAGGGCCTGGAAGTAGCCGGACACCGTGGAACCAATCCCTAAATGTCCGGATAAGATCTTGAGTCCACCATCAGATAGACCAGCGTGGAACAAAGGCTCCCCCATAGATGCTATGGTGGTAGCAGCAGCTACAAAAAAGGAACTAGCCCAAGAGAGCTCCTCGGTTCATCCCCCTGACTGAGAGTCACAGATGATGGACCGCTTAGGGAAGCGGGTTTATGCATCAGAAACCTTTTCCATCAAGGGGCTGAACTACCTGGCCCATGTCATGAGACTCCCGCGCGACCTGGTAAAGGAACTCGCTGAGTCTCCCCCTAAGTCCATGTCGCAGGAGGACAGGGACACGTTCTACACACGGATGGCTACTTTAAAAGCAGTCTCCAACACGTCCATGCGACTCCTTTCACATGCTACCGAAGGAGCAGCTAGGGCTGCTGGGTCTGGCATCTTTATGACGCGCAATGCCTGGCTCAGACTATGTCAGTTTTCGGAACCTTTCAAGACATCTTTTGCCAATGCCCCTTATGACGGCTCTACTCTTTTTGGTAAGACCGTCAAAGACACTTTAGTCCAGAGTGAAAAGGACAGGAAGACACAGTCTGCTGTCAGAATCCGCATCTCGAACCTGCAAAGATCCTTTTCCTGGAATCAGAGAGGGCAAAAGAAGATGTGGTTCCAGAAGTCACAGTATTCCCGGGACACTCAGGATTCTTCTTCCTCCAAAGGCAGAGGGGACAGGATAGATGCTGGCCCAGAGGCAGAGGGGGTCTAAGGAATTTTTGGTCTTGAGAACCTTTCTCGGACAAGCCCAGACAGCAACCCTGAGGGATTGCCCAACTGCTCTACTCTGGAGGCAGTCAGGGGATGACTGTCATTGCACCTGGTGGCATGGGATTCCATAACATCAGACCACTGGGTGCTTCAGATCATATCCAGAGGATACTCTATCCCTTTTGTGTTTGCTCCCAAACACCTCCCGGATGCAAAGGGCGGCAGCAGTACAGGAAATCTCCACACTGCTAGAAAAATGAGCCATTGAACTCGTCCCCCCCCCATATCAGTCTGGATTGGGCATCTACTCCAGGTTTTTTTTTTGTGCCAAAGAAAATGGGGGACTTAAGGCCCATTCTGGACCTATCTACCATGAGCCTGTCAGTTGCCAAAGAAAAATTCCGGATGGCCACACTACAGTCCATCATGCCATACCTGCAAGAGAGCAACTGGATGTGCTCGTTAGACCTCCAGGATACCTACTATCACATAAAGATGCACAGAAGCTCCAGGAGGTTCCTCTGCTTCTGGCTAGGAATCAGTCATTACCAATTTCGAGCCCTACCCTTTGGTCTCACCACAGCCCTCAGGGTGTTCACTAAAGTGATGGCGATAGTAGTGGCTCATCTGAGGCTTCAGGCGATTTAGGTCTAGCCATACCTAGACGATTGACTCCTCACTGCTCCCACCAGGCATCTACTTTCTCAAACCAGGGATTATTTCTTAAAGCTTGCTCTCAATTGGGGATTACAATCAACACATCCAAATCACTTCTACATCCTGTCCAGGTCATAGACTACATTGGGGCAAGGATAGACAAACTACAGTGCAAAATCTTCCTGACCACAGAGATAGTACAAAACCTGAGGATGTATGTCTCCAAAACAAGTGTACTGGATGCGAGTTCCAGTCTTCCCAGGAGATGCTCACAGCCAAACCAACCTCAGTAAACCTGAATTGAAAATTTGTCTAAAGCGAAAAGTAAAGTCAGAAGACCTCCAAATGTTCCACGATTTATTGTATAAATTCACAAACTAGGGAACCGCCATAAACAGCTCCACTGATATACACCACAAAAACAAACAGCACGATCTACCTAGGTTTCATCCGTAGACTTCTTCAGAATAATGCACTACATCCTCTTGCCACTTAAATATCCACAGTGAAACCAATTAATCAATAAAACAATGTGTCTTTTTAAAGGGTCTTTTTAAAAAAACATGACACATTTATGAAACGTTGATGAAATATACTTGTAATCACGTTACAAAGTGAGTTACTCTAAAGTATATTGTAAAAAATGAAACGAACATAAGATAAAAAATGAATGTAAGATAAAAAATGAATGAAATATAGAAGGAGAAAAGCTACTATAGTTGTCTAATAGTACTTGAACTGTATAAGACTTCAAAACAATGTGAACCCAATTGTATATACACCTTGATATTATGTGTGTATGTGATAAGTGTATTATGAGTGTTAAATGTATATATATAATTAATGTATGTCCCAATGTGTATGAATGATGTATGATATATGTATAAACATAAATAATGTATGATGAATACGAATTTAATAAGTTGTAAGTTTGATTTTATAACTGAAAGTAGAAACTGATGATTAAAAATAAATGACAATAAATATGTATATGTATATATATAGTAAATATGTAATGAATATATAATAAATATTGAATAATAAATAAATATTAAATATTGAATAAATATTTCATTTGTAAATGCTAAATATTTGAATGTTTGAATGTAAAAACAAGTTGTGTTGGATAACTTGTATAAAAAACGTGTAATGTAATTGATAAAATTGTATATAAATACAATGTATATAAGTTAAAAATTGTAAAATTGTATTAAAATAAACCTCATTATACAGTATATGGGTCAACGCCCCTTAATATTTTTAAGTTTTAATAGGGGCTTAATACTACAACATTCATTTAATCCAGGTGAGTTGTAGGCATTTAAACATATTTGCCATTTTAATTCACTCACGTCTAAATCTAAGTCAATTATTCTTCCTTGTATATTATTCGTGACTTGATTAATTATACAGAATTTAAATTCATGATCCCTATTGTCTATTTTGTGCCTTGCCAAGGCATTTGTGGGCCTAAGGTGTTTGATGTCCAACAGATGTTCTTTTATTCTGTCCCTAAAGTGTCTGCTGGTCTTGCCCACATAAAATGCTTTGCAATTTTGACATAAAGCCAAATAAACCACATTAGTTGTGTAGCAGTTGTAATGCCCAAATAAACTAATGTGTGTCCCATTTACTGTAATTTTGTCCCCAGTAGTCATTATATGTTGACATGTGGAACATCTACCACATTTGTAATTTCCTTTGGGCCTATTTGTAAAAGTATTTCTGTCACTATATTCAAATATGTTTTTTTTTAAAGATGCGTCCTTCCTGTACACATATTGAATCTTACCTTTAAATAATCGCGCCATGTCATTATTTAACTTAAAAGTCTCCCAATTGTTATTTAAAATATTTTGTATTTGATAAATATTGTCATTGTAAGTTATAATATATAACAATTTGGTTTTAACTTGATTTTGATTTTCATTCCTCATTGCTTCCATATCATCGTTTGTTAAACCTTCCGTATTCAAAATGGCCTTGTATATGCCTAATGATCTCTTTCGCATAACTTCCTCGAATACATCAGAACATAATTCAATAGGATAACCTCTATTAGTAAATAGGGTCACTATAAAAGACAATTCATCCTGAAACTCCCCATCATTACTAACCATTCTGGCCGCCCTGACCATCTGTCCTTTAATGATAGCTTTCTTCTGATGGTCAGGGTGCCAGCTACTAAATTGCAAATAGGAATTTGAAATCGTGGGTTTTCTGTGTATATTGGATTTTAACAACCCATCATCCTTATTTAAAGTTAACTTAACGTCCAGATAGGTGATTGATTCAGAATTAATTTCATGTGTAAATTTTAGAAACCAAATAGTATTATTTATGTATTCCAAAAATCTTTTTAATCCACAATCGTCACCTTCCCATATGAAAAAAATATCATCCAAAAAACAGCAATATGATTTTATGTATATGTAATATTCACTGTTGAAAATAAAATTGTTTTCCCAATAGGCCATTACATAATTGGCGTAAATGGGGGCACATGCTGTCCCCATTGCTACGCCTTTAACCTGCTTAAAATAATTTCCTTCATAATATAATGTCCCTCGCTGTCGGTTTTGTGCCTTATTCATTTCTTGAACTATTCGTTGTCAGTCCATTTTTGCAGCAAACTATTTTGGTACTTGATTTAATTATCCAGAAATGGCTTCGGTAAGCCACCCAACTACCAACATTCCGAAAAAAATGTAAAGATAAAGACAGAGACAGACTGCATAGGTCCAAACCTGCCGTCGACACTTCCTTTAAGCTAGTCGCCAGTTCGCCGGTACACAGGCGCTTTCGCAACCCCTGATACCCACTACTTCAGATTCACAGACCTCTACTGAGACCCATTCAGAGTCCGGTATACCACAAGATGCTTCTTCGACTATGGAACCTGCGGATGTCTCTACCTTGGATGGGTCAGGAGCCGGTGTGCAGGCACCGGCTTCTGAGGGTGTATTCAAGCGTACGGACTTGCATTTCAAACCAACGCCATTTTCTTCTTAAAGCCTAAGACTCGATGTCTAAACCGCATGGTCAGGCCCACATGCCTAAAAAACAAATAAGAATGGCTGAAGACCTTATTACTCTAATTAGGGGAAGCCAGCCTTCTTCCTCTAAGAGACCTAGAACTGATTTTCCTTCTGATCAGGATTTTGAAATTTCTGTTTCTTCTGATGACCGGGATTTGCCCTTATCTACCTATGAGGATTCTGATGCAGAGGACTCCATTCCCTCTGCTTCCCCTCCAGAAGATTTTTCTTTTGGTGAAACCTTGCACATTCTTAGGGAGCATTTCCGCTGGGAAAGCCAGGATTACTCAGACTCCAAAAAGAGGCTTAGGGAATTCTTACTCCTACCTCAACACAGGCCTTTAGCTATCCCTCCTGTACTGGACATTGTAGATGATGCCTTCTTGGAATCTAGCCTGGCCCCAGACACTTTACCTCCTGCTCCCAGAAAACCTGACAGGTATTACAGAGTACCTGACTTTCACAAGTTCCTCTTTAAAAATCCTACTGTGGACCCAGAGACCATTTCACAGGGACCCAAAGGCATTAAGGCTACTACTGCCAAAAACCCTACCCCCATCTGATAGAGATTCCAGGGCCCTGGACAGATGGGGTAAGAAGGTATACACATCTGCTACTTTGGCCATTAGTCCTTAAACTGCCAGTTTCATATGTTAAAGTATCAGCAGCATATTATTGGACTACTTAAACAGAAAATGATGTTGATTCCTGACTGTGCTGAAAATAAAGAATTACAGAATTTAATGCATTCTGCTGAACATGTTGGTAAACATACTTTGCAATGTAGTTTTGACTCTTTAGAAGCATCTTGCAGGGCTGCTGTCACTGGGTCTGTTCTTAGAAGGCATGTTTGGCTTATGGAGCAAAATTTGCCAGATCATGTTAAAGCTAAATTACTGGATGCTCCCTTAAACCAAGACCACCTGTTTGGCAACAAAGCAGAAGAAGTACTTAAAAAGATGGAGGAAAAAGCTAAATCTATGAAAGCTGTTAAAGATTTCCTGCAAGTACAACCTCCCAGATTTAGTAGAGATTGGTTTTCTAAGAATTGGTCTTTTCCTGTCTCTTCCAAGCCTCCTCAGTCCAAACCCAGGAACAGCAGACCACCTAGGCTACAGTCTCAAGGTATGCACAGGCCTAAGCAGTGGGGGGCTCCCACTTCCAAAGCTGGAAGTAGTAAGACACCCCCTATGGTAAACTGTCACAATGACTTAACCTTAAACCTTTCAAGCCCTGCTCAACTGTCTGCTCCCTTAGGGGGAAAAATTGCCCTGCATGCAAAAAACTGGGAACTCATTACCCAAGACAAATGGGTTTTAAATAGTTTCCCAAGGATACAGATTCCACTTCCACTCTTTACCAACCCCACATGGTTGGCCAGACCTACCCCCAAATCAGTGGGCAGAGGCTCAACAGCAGGTTCTCTCACTTCTAAGTACCTGTCGCAGCAAAGGAATGGGGACAAGGTTTTTACTCAAGACTTTTCCTGGTACCTAGAAAAGACAACTCCTGGTGTCCTATCCTGGACCTGTCTATTCTAAACACTTTCTTGATAATCCCAAAATTCAAAATGATAACTCTTCATCAGCTGCTTCCCATGCTAGGCAAAAATGCCTGGTTGGCAACATTGGACTTAAAGGAAGCTTACCTGCACATCCCAATAAGGGAATCTTGCAGAAAATACCTACGCTTCAGAGCAGGCCACATGCACTATCAGTTCTTTACACTGCCCTTTGACTTATCTACTATGCCCAGGGTATTCACAAAGCGCCTAGCTCCAGTCATTGCATTCTACAGGCAAAGAAATATTCAAATATACCCATACCTGGACGATTGTCTAATTCAGACAGAAAGCCAGGACATACTATTAAGTCATCTGGCGTTTGTAAAGAAACTGCTAACCTCACTGGGGTACACCATAAACGAAAAGAAATCTCACCTAGTACCCTGCCAACAAATTGTATTCCTGGGAGCATGCTTGAACACAACTTCCCAGATGGCCTAACTCACGCCAGAGAAACAAGTTTATTTGACAGCCCACTTCAAACTACTGGCCACAAAGACCCCGCTATCTGCAAGGAAAATACTGCAAGCACTGGGGTTCATGGCCTCTTGCATCCTACTAATTCCATATGCAAGACTGCATATGAAGAAACTACAATGGTATCTAAAAAGCCTATGGTGTCAACATTCGCAGGACCTAGAATCAATGATCCCTATCATTCCTTGTGTAAAGACAAAGTTCCTTTGGTGGGCAGAGGCCTGCTACCACAACAAGGGACTGCCATTCACTCTACCCCCTGCCGCCCAAGCCCTAACAACAGACGCATCAGACTATGCATGGGGGGCTCACTTGGCAGGACAGTGCATTCAGGGCAAATGGAACCCGAGTCAAATGCACCTGCATATCAATCAAAAACAAATGTTAGCTGTACAGAATTCTCTGACAGCCTTCAAGGACCATATTCTTCCAGGACAATTATTGGTAAAGACAGACAACACCACTGTTATGTGGTACATAAACAAGCAGGGGGGAGCACACTCGTACCCTCTCTGCAGACTAGCCATGGCTCTGTGGAACACAGCCTTGAGCTACCAAGTGCACCTATAAGCTCAATACCTGCCAGGCAAGCTAAATTCACTGGCAGACGACCTAAGCAGAAATCTCATGGACCCACACGAGTGGAAACTGGAACCAAAGATATTCAACATTTTGAGAAAAAATAGGGGAGCCCAGAGATAGACCTGTTTGCCTCCCCTCAGAACTAGCAATTGGACAAATTCTGCACAAGGATTCCCCACAGACAAGCTTGGAAAGCGGATGGCCCTGTCCTTCACCTGGGAAAGCCTCTCAGTTTATGCCTTTCCCCTTCTGCCTCACCTCTTGAAAGTTCTACTAAAGATCAAACAGGACAAGCCAAGGACAATTCTCATTGCACCAGACTGGCGACGCCAACACTGGTGTACCCCCTCTTGCGCAGTATGTCACTGCTGGAACCATGGCACCTGCCTCAGCCCTCTTCCCTGCTGTCCCAGCATGAGGGCCAGAATCTGCACCCTCAGCTTCAAACCCTGAACCTTGCAGCCTGGCTAATTACCTGAGCTCTCCAATACCCTCCCTCAGTAAACAAGTGCTGGATGTCATTCTGGAAGCAAGGAGGCCTAGTACTAGAACATCCTATGCTGAAAAATGGAAAAGATACTGTTCCTGGAGCCAGACTCAGGGGATGGGCACAACAGTGCCCAGCTTACCGCATATTCTTCAATTCTTAACAGAGATGCTCCACAAGGGCCTTTCCTTCTCATCTATTAACATCCTCAGAAAGGCCAAAAATTTAAGACCACCCAGGAGAGCCCCTACTCCAGCCTGGGACCTTAACTTTGTATTGGAAAAGCTCACTCTACCTCCTTTTGAGCCAGCTTCAACTGCAGAGTTGAAATTCCTTTCTTGGAAAACAGCCTTCCTTCTAGCCATCACTTCAGCAAGAATAGTGTCTGAATTACAGGCCCTCATGGCAGTGGAGCCCTTCATCATCTTCCATGCAGACAGGGTGTCCCTTAGGACTAATCTTTCCTATATGCCCAAGGTGGTATCCAGTGTGGCCCTTAATCAATCCATTTATTTGCCAACTTTCTTTTCTAATCCACAGAACAAAGGAGAACGAATACTGCACTCTTTGGACGTGCACAGACTACTTAGATTTTATTTTGACAGGACTAAGCGTATCAGGAAAACTGAACAGCTGCTAGTTGCCTTTGCTGCAGGGGCAGAGGGGAAGGTAATTTCAAAGCAAACCATTTGTAAGTGGATAGGCCATTGCATTAATTTCTGCTATAAGCACCATGGAAAACCTACCCCACAGGGGATAAGATCACATTCCACCAGGGCTGCATCTACTTCAACAGCCTTTCTCAGAGGTGTTCCAACCAGGGACATCCTAGAAGCTGCTACCTGGAGCTCTGTGCATACCTTCACCAAGCATTACCACTTGCCTATTTTTTCTAAATCCAGAGCTGGTTTTGCCACTGCAGTCTTGCAGGGCTTAGAAGCTGGTCCTAATGCTCTCTAACTGCCTCCTCCCTTCCTTAGCTTTGGGAATCTACCCAAATGTAATGACTGCAACAGGGAAAGATGAAGAATATAGTACAGTTGTGTACACTTACCATAAATGTAGATGTTCGAGTGTATTCACTGTTGCAGTCCTGGCTATGCTCCCTCCAGCCCCCTGACTCCTATTGGCTATACCTTTCTTCTTGTTTACTGTATTTAAGCTTTCTGGAGTATTTGCTTTTTGTTGGAGGTGTAACCTTGTATATAATTGCTTCCCATTATGGGGGCACCTGACATCTGGGGCAAGAAAAACTGATGTAATGGCGTCTGCTGCATGCTTTATACCTCTGACTACCTGACATCATGGAGAAAGAGACAGCATCCGACACAGGACCCAAGACTTTGATAATCAGGCCGGCTGAGGGCTACCTGCAGGCAGATAACCCAAATGTAATGACTGCAACAGTGAATACACTCGAACATCTACATTTTTGGTTAGTGTACACAACTGTACTTTTTAAAAATGGTTGTCTAAGGTTATTACCTTTTGTCATACTTACCACAACAAAACAATTCCAGATAGGGTCAAGGCCTTTCATCTATGGCTATTTGGAAAGAGTTGGATTCTAGAAGTTGCAACTTGGTCCTCTGTACATGCTTTTACAAAGCACTGAAACCTTGATTCCTTCTCTAGGTCTAGATCAGACTTTACAAGGACCATCCTCCAGGGACTCAGACTTTTCTTCTTGCACCTTCCAGAGTTACTAAGCTAGAGTAATATACCCATATAGCTAAAGCTACAACAACAATGATCAATATGATGAGCATTGTACAGTTGTGGAAGTAAACTTATCATATTAGTAGATGTTTGAATGATAATTTCTGCAATAGCTGCTTCTCCCTCTATCCCCTTGTTTTTTAGTGTGTTTATAACATGGTGTGGTTATATATTTTTGTTCTTCCTAGCATTGCCCTTTCAGGGCTCAGCCTCCCTCTCTCTTTTGGCAGGAAAGCTCTGAATGGCTTGGTACCCAAGCTTATCTTTTAGTCAGCTCAGCTCAAGCTACCTGACCATTTGGGAGTGTGGAAGGTCACCTGAAGCTTTGGAGGATGGCTGGCTGTTGTATCCTTGGCAGGATACAACCCATACAGCTACAGCTACTGCAGTGATTTTTTTTTAACATCTGCAGTTATGATGTTTACTTTCAGAACTGTAATAATAAATGTTTCTCAGCCTGTTAATGTGTTATCGTATTTGTAAATATTTTGCATGTATATAGGAGTTTATATATTACATGTATGATTGCACTGTATTTTATGCATGTCTTAGCTTGCATTTTGTATATACTTTTTCCTCATTGCACTGGCTGTTATTTTAATCCATCTGCATTCAATTTTACTATGTTCTGTATTTTGCTATGTACTCATTTTATGTATAATTTTGTTGATTGAAAGACTTTGATGTATGTTCTGCTCTTTGAACTTGGGTTGTGGCTGAAAAAGAGTTAGACCAGTCCACTTCCCTGGTGAACATGTAGCAAGTAATTAAATAAATAATAAGGCTGACAAACCTAAACTTTGAGTTTAAAAGTAGATAACCTCTTTACGTTAATTCATGTATTTTCTGATGCACATTATCTGTTTAGGGTTGTGGGTCAGCTGAAGCTTTTCTTGGCAAGTAGTGAGGTATGAGGCAAAGAAAAAATACTGGATGGGATACTATACCACTTCAGGACAGATGTCACTTACACACCACATTGCATGCCTGTTGGCTGTTTACAGTATAGCCAGTTTATATAATAGCATGCCTTTTGGGTATGCATAAAAATAGTTTGCATTTAATAAAACGATATTTCTGAATCCCATTTTATGAGGTGGCTGAGGTATGTACAGCCTGGTAGCTAGCTATCATCTTATAGCTGTTAGGCAGGCACTAGGATTTCATTTGTTGTTAACTTTTACTGTCCTCCTTTGCAGGTAGTCAGTGAAGTGAACATTTGTGATCTATCTCGTCTTTATTTTGTTTTGTTTTCTATCCTTTGGTTGTGGATTATAAAATGTCACTTAACTCATTGCATCCTTGAAAAGTAAAGTCATCAGAAAAGCAGATTTGTGTGTACCTTGTAAGAGTATACTCATCTTTATGAGAACTCTCCCTATATTCCTGAGATGAGTATATTTATCACGATTTTCAATTTCTGAATTCCTGGGGCACGCTGCTAAAACTAACATGGCAGTGTGCCTTCTACAAGCTGACATGATTTGTTAAGCATTCATAGTGAAATTGTCAGTATAGGATGCACAGAGATTAAATTATTAGTGTGTTTCCAAAAAGTAATGAAAATATGAAATGTTAAGTTGTCAATCTCGCCTTCGTTCTTGCTGGATGGATCGGCTCCGACTCGGCCACTTACTAAAGCTCGAGAGCTTATTTTACCGGCTCGAGGCAACCCTATATCCCATGATGCTAGGCAATAACTCCCCAGATCTCGTTTGCCGCTTTCGCTTGCGAGGTGCGTTTTTTTACCGGCTCCTGGTAAGTCTTAGAGATAGAGTGTTCAGTCACCTTTTTTGAGAAAAAATTTCTACCTAGTTATTTCTTTCAATAGTTAACTAACTACCCTTAACTTTATTACTTTTTTTTATACCTCCCTTTTTTATCCCTTATATCCCTCCCCCTCCAGTCTTTTAGGTTAGGCCTTAAGCCTGCCCCTTTCCTGTTTTTTCTTAGGGATCCTGTGGAGTGTTTGGGTGTGTCAGTATCCCTATTAATATTTTATTGTTAAATTATAATTTTCGGGAGTGTGTGTGTGTGTGTGTTTTTCTGCTACTTTTGTGTAACCCTCGACACTGTTATGTCGAAGGAACCTAAAGAAGCTAAGGTCTCAGGCTTTAAGAAGTGTGACTCGTGCTGTCAGAAAATGTCTCTGACAGACGGTCACACTTCTTGTGTTTACTGCCTGGGACCCCTGCACCTGCAGGACTCTTGTTCAGTATGTCATGCATTCAGTCCAAGAGTCCTGCAGGAGCGCAGAAACAAACTGATACTTAGGGGCTTGTTAAAGCCCGAGGGCTCCCCGACTAAGTCTGCGTCGGGGAGGCCCTCGAAGCCTGCAAAACCGTCAGCTCCAAGTACTAAGCCTTCGGCTGCTGGCTCCTTGTTTGTGCCTGGATCGGCTCCGGCTGGAGCCAATCCCCTTGAGTCACAAGTTCCGGTCTCGGCACCACTCGGTGCCGATACCTTTGAGTCCTTGCTTGCGCTGTCGGCTCCGGCCGGAGCCGACGTATCTTCAGCTCCGTTGGCTACGTCTAAGAAGAGGTCAAGATCCTCTTCATTGGATTCCATCCATTCGGCTCCGAGATCTCCCCTGCTCTCGGAGCGGAGCCATCGGAGCCGATCTTCTCGGTCGTCCAGACTTTCAGATCACGACCTTGAAAGAGTGGTAAGTAGGCTATTAAAGTCTCAGGCATTGGCCCAGATGATCTCTAGCCTGTCTCATCAGATGGTGGCTATTTCGACCACACCTACTTTTCCTCCTTCGACTCTCCCTCAGAGTTCGGAGCCGGAGCTCCTCAGAGCCGTGACTGTTGCGGCATCAGAGCCAATACCTCCCCCTTCGGCTCCTTCATCTTCCGCTCCGATCTCCTCCATGATACCTTCATTGGAGGGATCTGGGCGCCTGATCTCTCTCGTCGGCTCCGAGGGGGCGAGTGGCATCGGACCATTGTCTGACCCCGTTCTCCCTCTCGGAGCGTCGGCGCTGGTGAGCTCAGCCCCGACATCGGCCTCGGAGCCTTCCCTGTTGGTGCGGCCTGGGGTTCCTACCTCTTCGGAGCGGGGGCCCTCTGGCCTTTCTGATGGGGGAGCCTTCGAGGTGATGAGGAGCGTACTAGCCCCAGGGCTTAGTCAACGGTCAGCTCCATCAGCTCCTCCCACTACAGTGCCTGCTGATGTCTCTTCTCACTCTCTTGCTCCCGGACCCAGAGATCCAACGCCTCAGGTTTCCCCACTGGGAATTTCTTCCTCTTCCGAGGCTTCTCCTGACCTGTCAGCGGAGCCTCCGCGTAAGAGGACATGTAAGAGGAAGCATGTGGACTCCCCTGAGTCTATTACATCTGACACCGACTTGGATGAGTCGGAGGGACCCCCAAAGTCCTCCTCTGAGGATGTTTCTTTCTCAGACATCCTGGAAATCCTGAAGCAGAGGGAAAACTGGTCTTCCCTTAATCCTTCCGAGGACGAGTCGGTGTACCTGGAGGCGTTCGGTTCTCGACACTCCACCTTCTAGGTGTCTTCGCCTTTCGACCCCCTTATGGAAGTAGTGGCTTGGAAGGTGTGGTTGGCCCCGGATTCGGTGGAAACCACCCCTCGGAGGCCATCTAAATTTATTACAGCACCAGTCGACAAGCAGTTCCTGACAAAAGTTGTACCGGCGGATGCCATGGTGGTGGCTGCAGCCACCAAGAAGGAACTAGCTGATCCTTCGGTACCTGTCCATCCTCCTAATAAGGATTCTAGGACCATGGATAGGTACGGTAAGCGGATGTTTTCTTCAGCGACCTTTGCCATGCGGTCGCTGAATTACCTGTGTCACTTTACCCGCCTTCAGAGAGATATTCTCAAAGAGTTGGGAGAAGTCTTACAGGATCCATCAGCTGCTGGGTCCCAGGATAAAATAAACTCACAGCTTGGAACCCTAAACTCGATTGTTAACTCCTCCATGTGTCTGATTTCATATGCAGCCGATGGAGCGAGTAGGGCCGCAGGCACAGGAGTGGCCTTAAGGCGTCACGCCTGGATGCGGCTGTGTAATTTCACGGACCCTTTCAAGGCGTCCTTCACAAATTCCCCCTTTGATGGTTCGGCTTTGTTCGGACCTCAAGTGAAAGACACCTTGACCAGATGCGAGCAAGATGGCAAGACTCTTTCTGCCGTAGGAGTCCGTTTCTCCACCCCTTCAAGACCATACCCTAAGGGTCAGAAGGGTGGGAAAATGTGGCTCCGCAACTCTCAAGGAGTCACGTCTGACACAAGAGGTCAGTTTACCCCCAGAGGCAGGGGGGGTAACAACAACGGACGCCGCCCTAGGGGCAGAGGGAGTCCGCAAAACCAGGGTAGCAGGGAGCCTCTCTCTGACAAACCCTTTCAGCATCCCTGAGATGTTGCCTGATTGTCCACCTTCGGAGGCAGTCGGGGGAAGATTGTCGCTGTACCCAATAGCCTGGCTTTCCCTTACTCAAGACAAATGGGTATAGTCGATCATATCCGAGGGTTACAAAATTCCCTTTATCCAAACCCCAATTCAACAAAAGGGAACCCTTCCAGACGTTCCACACAGTCTAAGGGAACTAGCAGTATTAGAAATATCAAAACTGCTAGCAAAAAGAGGCATCCAGCCAGTCCCAGCAGACCAACTAGGATCCGGAATCTACTCAAGGTTCTTTTTAGTACTGAAAAAGACAGGGGACTGGAGACCAATATTAGATCTCAGCAAACTGAACAAGTTTGTAAAGAGAACAAGATTCCGGATGGTCACGCTACAGTCCATTCTGCCCTTTCTGGGCAAGGACAATTGGATGTGCTCCATGGACCTTCAGGATGCGTACTATCACATCAAAATTCACAGGCGCTCCAGAAGGTTTCTCCACTTTCGGCTGGGGGCCAGTCACTACCAATTCAGAGCCCTGCCCTTTGGTCTCACTACAGCCCCCAGAGTTTTCACCAAATGCATGGCAGTGGTTACGGCTCACCTGAGACGGCAAGGATTCCAGGTGTTTCCATATCTAGACGACTGGCTCCTCACTGCCACCACCAGGCATCAACTTCTCCAAGCCACAGCTTACACCATTCACATTTGCAGAGGGCTAGGAATCTCTATAAATTTCGAACAGTCTGCCTTGTCAGTCTATTACTTTTATAGGCGCCAACTTGAACACCGTACAACTTTCAGCAAAATTAACAGACCAAAGAGTCTTAGATATTCAAAACCATGTCCAAATTCTTCTTCAGAGCGACAAAATTCAGGCCAGGTTTGTCCTGAAAGTATTGGGTCTTATGGCGGCCTCCATAACACTTCTTCCCCTTGCACGTTTTCACATGCGTCTTCTACAGTGGATGCTGTTCGCCCAATGGTCTTTTTAGCAACTCCCCATGAACCACAAGATCATGATAACTCAAACTTGCAAAAAGTCATCTGTCCTGGTGGATATTGTCCCTTCAAGTCCATCAGGGCAGACCCTTTGTTCCTCCTCCCCCGGTCGCCACGGTGACATCGGATGCCTCCCTGATCGGGTGGGGGGGGGCATTTTCAGGGCAGGATGGTCCATGGCACTTGGCAACCTTTCGAGCGCCACCTGCACATAAATGTCCTGGAGATGAGAGCAGTGCTTTTAATGTTGCAAGCCCTCCACGACTCTCTTCCCCTAGGAACTATTGCAGTTCAAATGGACAATATGTCCGTAGTGTGGTACATCAACAAGCAGGGCGGAACCAAGTCCTATCCCCTGTGTCGAGAGGCACTCAGACTTTGGCAATGGGCGATCTCCTCTCAGCGGTTTCTGATAGCAACGCATATCCCCGGGAAGTCCAACTTCATAGCGGACAGGTTGAGCAGAGCCATACTCATGCCGCACGAGTGGTCTCTCAAACAATTGGTAGCGGAAGAGATTTTTCAGAAGTGGGGTCTTCCTTGCTGTGATCTTTTTGCTACATCCCAAAACAGCAAATGCCCCGACTTCTTCACCCTCTTCCCCCTTCCAGGCCACCCCCTCAGAGACGCTCTAGTCCAAGATTGGCCTCGGGGACTTCTCTATGCCTTTCCACCTTTTCCTGTAATTCCATAAGTAATTCAGAAAGCAACCGCCTTGAGAACCAAGTTGATTCTCATTGCCTCTTATTGGCCTCGACAGATATGGTTTCCATTCCTACATCATTATCTTTTGGTGCAGCCTTGGCATCTGGACCCAGCTCCAGATCTGTTGACCCATCAGTCGGGGCAGCTGCACCAATCCCTACATTCTCTCAACCTCACTGCTTGGTTGCTCCACTTCCGTCCTTAGCCAGCCTTCCTATGATTTCTAATCCCGTCCGGGATATCATAGTAGCTTCCCTTAAATCTTCCACCAGAAAGATTTACATTAGTAAATGGAAACGTTTCTCCTTCTGGGCAAAGGCAAGGAATATAGATCCTTTTACTGCCCCAATTCATTCGGTCTTAGACTTCCTAGACGAAATGTTTCATTCAGGGTCCTCTGCCTCTACAGTAAAGGTTCAGTTGGCAGCCATATCGAATTTTCATACAGGCTTATCGGACCACAATATCATGTCCAATAAGCTTTGCAAAGCCTTCCTTAAAGGTGTATATTTACTTAGGCCTCCGATCAAAGATCCTCCACCTCAGTGGGATCTTAATTTAGTCTTAACATCCTTAATTCTCCCCCCCTTTGAATCTGCATTCGTCCTCCCTACTTAAGCTTCCACAAAGACAGAGTTTCTCTAAGGACTAATCCATCCTTCTTACCCAAGGTGGCTTTGCAGACAAATTTGAATCATTCAATTGATCTCCCAGTTTTTTTCCCAAACTATACTAATAGAGCGGAGCAAAAGCTACATTATCTAGATGTTCACCGCCAACTCCGGTACTATATGGATAGAACTAAACAAATAAGGAAATCTGATCAACTGTTTTTATTGTATGCAGAAAATAAGAAAGGCCTTCCTGTTTCCAAGGTAACCCTATCTAGATGGCTGTCTTCTGTGATTACATCTATTTATTAACTCAGAGGCAGGGAATTATCTTCTAAGCCAAAAGCCCATTCAACTAGAGCACTAGCTACATCTACAGCTTTTCAAGCTAGTCTACCAATAGACACTATCTGTGCGGCAGCCACATGGGCCTCTCCTCATACCTTTGTTTCGCATTACAAATTGGACATGGCCTCCAGGGACAGAGCAACATTTGGTTCCACCATTCTTAAGAGTCTGTTCCAATAAGCCACCCAGGATGAAGGTGCTAGGGACGCGGTCCCATCCAGCAAGAATAAAGGCGAGATTGACAACTTAACATTGAGAAGTTATGTACCTACCATAACGTTCCATGTTAGTTGTCTTCTCTCGCCTTCTTTCTTGCATCCCACCCATCATCCCCCTAGCCTGGACAGACCGAGAAGATCTTCCCTTCTTTGAAGGGTCCTTTTATTCCTTTGTTCACTATCTAGGTGTCCTAGGATATATATATATATATATATATATATATATATATATATATATATATATATATATGTATAGTGTAAATAATTATCTTTGGAGGTTTTTTATTCCTCTTCCTCCTCCTTCCAGTTGGAGGATTTTGTTTTATTGGCCTATGCTAGGTTTTTCAGCTTCCAAATGAGATCTGGGGAGTTATTGCCTAGCATCATGGGATATAGGGTTGCCTCGAGCCGGTAAAATAAGCTCTCGAGCTTTAGTAAGTGGCCGAGTCGGAGCCGAGGATCGGCTCCGAACCCATCCAGCAAGAAAGAAGGCGAGAGAAGACAACTAACATGGAACGTTATGGTAGGTACATAACTTCTCAGTTTATCATATTTATATTAATTATGCAAAACGTAGTGTGACACTGACACGTTGGATGTACTATACTCAAGCAGTGGGTAATGGTAAGAAAATTACATCAAAACATGGTGACATCTTGAGTTATAAATGTTTGCTTGGTGAAGCAGATATAACTATTAACAATATTGTCTTAGCTGTATTAATATCATAAAAGCTTTGTGAACTGCAGGGGAACAAATTATGCCACCTTATACAAAACATTAAGGCGTACAATGCTGCTTCTGATAATTGTCAGCTAACACACGTGGTTTTGTACATTAATGTTGTTTTGAGTTGTTGTGAAAGTTGTTGTTGTTGTGTCTTTCGGCTTTACCCGGTTAGGGGTCGCCACAGCAGAACTCCGGTCCGCTAATGATTGGTAGTTGATTTTTACATGCTGAGTTACCAGCCCTGACGCACAACCTTCAACGAAGGTATGCCCATTCATGCATGTCTTCACGCAGAAGACGCTCTAGCTGAGAATCAAACCGGACAGCATCTTACTGTGAGGCGACAATGCTACCGCAGCACCACCACCGCGGGTTGTACTATAGGTATAATTTGCATAGGTTCTGCAATATCACAAAACAGCACTGTGCTACCTCCTTTTCTCATACATCATTGAAAAGCTCTCAGATGAACAATTCTCCCACTCTTGTCTTTAGGGTTGCCAGCTATCTTTGTGGCTAAAACCGGACTAAGGTCACGCCCCTTGCATCACCCATAATTCCACCCATCCCCACCCCCTCTCCCATCAATGATCCGCCCATTGTGTGACATCAGATGATGGGAACGCCCCCTTTTTCTGTTCTGGATGCCTGCTTTCAGCCGATTTACTATGCTTTTCTATAAAAAAGCATAGTAAATCAGCCAATTTAACAAACACTGAGAGTCTGTTTCCTTTTGTGAAACAGAATACTGGAGTTTGTACTGTTGTACAGTGTTTTCCTGACTACCAGTGAATGGATTTAATTTGTGGATACTAGTCCAGAAAAAAAACAGATGGGTGGCAACAGGGATGATTTCCAATTTCCCACCTATTGGCCAAAGTTATGCTTAAGCTAGGGATGGACTCTGCTTCACATGGGTGGGAAGCTTGTTCCAGTGTATTTGTGTCTCATCAACATGGCCTATTTATGTCACAAGGAAAATTTAAATCCTTGGATCTAATGGCTGTGATACTGTTCATTTTGTGGATGTCCAAATGGTCCATCAGTTTAGGTGGGAGGTTAGTTTGTTCTGTAGTTTGTGCAAGATGCAGTCTGGGACTAGCCCTCATAACGTGCGAGTGTGACAAATGGGCAAAATGTAGAACACTTACTAATGGCTTACTAGTAACTTCAACTAGGAAGTCATATGATGGCTAAAATATGCAGATTTTACTTATAAAACAGATACTTTAAGGAATTTATATGATTTACTTCTATTTACCCATGGCTAGTGGGCTAGTAGCAATTAAAAAATGCCTAACATTGAATGTGTGGCAGACCCTTTCAATGTGGAACTTTGAGGAACATGCACTTTTTAAGACCCCAAATGAGGTACGTTCCTCGTAATGAGCTACACACACACACACACACACACACACACACACACACACACACACACACACACACACACACACACACACACACACACACACACACACACACACACACACACACACACACAAACTTGAGAACAATATCATAAATGATTGTCTTGTCTGTCCATCACCACCTCCATCAGTAAATACCAGACGGCCCAGGCTAGCTGCCAGCCTGCCCGGCCTTGCCGTGCCACTCCTAAACAGTCATGATGAAGAGAGTAATACAACACTATAGAAGAAGTACAAGTAGTAATAGTATTACTTTTATATTTTTTATCGTAAGGTGACAGAAGTGCATATTAAACTTGTCTCAATCAGTGTTAAATAACTTTTTTAATTGCTTGCTACCCATTATTCATTTTCATTTACGATATTGTAGTATATTTCTTACATAATTGCAGTGCTAACTGCTAAGTCCTCGCCTGGCTGACCTAGGCTATCTCTATCTAATTATTTCCGTGCTGTAGATGAAGTTTAGCACAGTGACACACTGACACACACACCCTTGCCTCTCTTGTCCTGCTCTCTTCACGGAGGAGGGAACTGGCTCCTCGCTTAGGCTTAGCTAGACTTAAAATTTGCATGCAATTTGATTTCCACATGGCGGTGCTGCTGTCACTGTCAGCTGTTGTAATAACTAAGCACGTACGTACGCATGTTGATGATTCCAGCCATCCCAAGAACCGGCCACTCCCCTCCATTATAACCTTAGTTACCACCACCATAGTGAAGACGTTGTTTGTTTTGTTTTACTTTTACTTGATTCTGAGGCTGTCATGATCATGTGTGTGGTGTGCTGTAAAGTACTTGGGTAAATTGTAAATGCTCAGCTAAAAATTGAAACATCTTGTTGTTGTGCCATCCCATCCCTGCTTCCACCACCGCTTCATCATCAACCATTGCAAAGTGACTGACATCACACGGTGATCATGTCGGAGAGGAGACCGTGTAAATGTGTAAATAATAATCGCTTGAATAATTAGGAGGAGAAGGCTTCAGCGAAATAACTTTCTTTCTGTTAGAAACCAAAAAAAAAACTCCAAACCAATAAATACCAAAATCCAGAGCAAAGGAGAAAAGCGAACCAGTTCAACTGTAGCTCACTACCAAATTTATTCAAAATAAAAGACGAAAAACATATGAGATCAAGCGCTTTCGCCTGGATCAGTACCAGGCTTTTTCAAGGCTATTTCTTTCTGTTAGCTTCCCGTATATTTTACTTTTGAAGTGAGGAAGAACTCTGTTAGGAATGGATTACGGTCATTCACTGACACTGAATGGCAGGTGTTATATAATAGCAGAAATACCCCCAGTGACAGGAGGAGTAAATTAAAAGTAAAGCTCCACACCACCAGCAGTCAAATTCATTTAGCCAGAGACTGTCACTCTTGGATCTATCTTGCATGCTTATAAAGATATAACCCTTTGTATGTTCATTAATGTATGAAACCACGTGTGTTAGCTGATAGAAAAATATACTTGTTTTCCCACCTTTCTAAGCTAGTATAGTCCAGTTTTCAGGTTAGTGCTGAATTCAGGGCTGTGTTACAAGTTTCTGTGTTTGCCCATACCTTACTTGGATAGAAGGAAGTTTCACTGTTCACTTGTGAGAGAGGGGAGCTTTGAGCAGCCCATCTGTCCCTGAAGGGAGTGGTTTCTGCCCAGAAATTAGTATTTTATTGGCCATTTTGGGCTAATTTCTATCTCTTTCATTTCCCTGCTATAAAACCCATATTTGCGAGTTTATTTGCGCTTGTGTACAGCTCAGCAAGCTCCTGCCTGGTGCCCTGCAGAATTCTACAGCAGCAGACAGACAAAAGAGAGACTTTGCAATGATTAAGTATCATTTTCTGCATTTTCTTGCTGCCTTTAGCTAATTGCACCTAAAATGCCACTTTTTTTTGAGTTTCTGTGATTTAAAAAGCTTGTTTCAGCTACATATTGTACTTGTATTACTGCCTGCACTTTAACAAAGTCATTTTTGTTTAAAAGTACCTGTTTAACTGTTGTAGGCTACACACTCAATTGTGATAGCCATTTCTGTGCATTTAAAGTGTTTTTTGATTGTATCTGCTTTATTTTCTGAAAAAAAAAAAAACAAAAAAATATACTTGTTTTCCCACCTTTTTAAGCTAGTATAGTCCTGTTTTCAGGTTAGTGCTGAATTCAGGGCTGTGTTACAAGTTTCTGTATTTGCCCATACCTTACTTGGATAGAAGGAAGTTTCTCTGTTCACCTGTGAGAGAGGGGAGCTTTGAGCAGCCTATCTGTCCCTGGAGGAGTGGTTTCTGCCCAGAAATTAGTAGTTTATTGGCCATTTTGGGATAATTTCTATCTCTTTCATTTCCCTGCTATAAAACCCGCATTTGTGCGGTTTTGCATGCCGGGCAGCGCCATTTAGCTAGGGTATAACTATTCCTGGGTCCACAAAGTCTACTCTTCAATTTTTCCCTTAGAACTAGACAAACTTTCAACTTAAGCACTCAAACCATTCACTTCTCAGCACAGCACTTGCTCTAAACTCATAGCAAGCACTAATAAACCTTAGCACTAGGACTCCCCTATAATGTAGAGAAGGACAAGGCTCTCTGTTCGACCTTACCAGCCAGTCGGTAAAACAGTTCACTGTACCTATCCAGGCATGTCCAAAGGGCAGTTTCAGGTGTACTCTCTGATGGTGAATCTGGGCATTTTGAGGCAGTGTTACAACTGCCTCATGTACACAGACAACCCTCTCCTCTTACCACCAAACACTAATATATGCGAGAAATGCAACTGTACAGCCAAACTGGAGGCTAAGCTCTCTCAACCCAAGACTGGACCAGACAATCAAGAGGAGAAGGGAACTACTTGCATCACACCACCAGTCTGACATAGACCTATGAAACCAGCACTGACAAAAAACGCATATAAATACACGAAAACATACTCAGAGGCTCTAAATAAAAATCTGCAAAAGCAACAGAGACCTCCAAAGCAGACACCCAAGCAATATCCACCCCCCCCAACACAAACCATGAAACACATACTTCACAAAACCAGTGTGCCATGCACTCACAGCCCTTAAGGCAAAATAACATACCCAACATACTAGTAATAGATGACTCTATAGTCAGGCACACTGACGTCCCACTCACTAGGCTGAACAAGAAGAAGGTTACTGTTAGCTGCCTGTCAGGTGCCAGGATCCACCACATAACACAAGCACTCAGGTCACTCCAGAACAAGTACAAATACGACTCTGTCATTGTCCATGTTGATGTGAATGACCTGAGCCATACCTCCCTGGACTACATGAAAAGAGACATGAAAGAGCTCTCTGATCACGTAGCCCAGGCCGGTATGACCCTGACCTTGAGTAGCATCCTACCCTCACCAAGAACGATACCACTGTATAAAGAAAGAATTATCAATTTCAACAATTGGCTAAGCTTCTGGTGTCATTCAAAGGGGATCCTGTGTCTGTCAACCTGGGATGACATGCTCGACAAGCTACGCTGCTTCGCTAGACACAGCTTGCACCTGTCACCCTTAGGCTTTCGAATACTGGCCAAGGCTCTTGCCACCCCCATAGTGCCTTTTTTAGGCAAGGCTCAAAAGACAAATCCACCTCTGTAAATAGCACAAGTAACAAAAAACTGAGGGTAATACTGCTCAGTGCCATAAGTCTAAACCTCAAAATGCACGCACTTGAGGCACTCCTCAGTATGGAGAAAATTGATATATGTGCAGTAACAGAAACCTGGTTTAAGGCTCCAGAGCGCACCCCAGCACTACCAGGCTACAACTCATACCATACATTTCGGCCACAAAACCCGGACTGAAATACAAAAGGTGGGGGCATATCCATATTCATCAAGGATATCCACACCTCCAGGTTAGTGGCACAGCACGATGCTTCAGAGATCATCCACGTGCAACTAACAATGGGCAAAACTGTAATTCAAATTGTAGCTTGCTACAGATCACCCACCATGTCCCAGGACCCCCATTCCACATTTCTGGAAACATAAAGGTCGTACCAAACACCCTGATATATTGGGTGACTTCAGTTACCCAAACATTAACTGGAAGAACTGGTCAAGTACTAACTACCTTGCCCAATAATTCCTAGAATTTATAAACTCAGACGCCCTGGATCAACTGGTCACCCACCAGAGGTGACAACATATTGGACCTGGTCATCACCAACATGGGCAACCGGTGTTCTACACTGGAGGTCAACCCCTCACTGGTTAGATATGACCATAAACTAATCATTCTGGATATCTACATTCCGCCCCCATCCCCAGTCAAAGAAACCACCGTGAAAAACTTTTCAAAAGCAAACTTCATGTTACTTAAGACCGAGGTGGAAAGTTTCAAAGCCCCCATGCTAAAGGATAACGCTGCTCAAGCTGCAAAATCCTTTACTAATGCACTCTACGGGCACCTACAAGAATGCATGGATCATGATATCCCAAGCAAAACCAAGACTCACTCCTCCAAGAAAAGGAAACCAGTCTGGTGGACCCCTGCCATAAACAAGCTATACAATAGAAGGAGGAAATTCGTACGGAAAAGAGTAAAATCCCAAGAAGGTAAGATATCCCTGATCAGTATCAGCAAGAAACTAAAACCCCTCATGAAATCATCCAAGGCTAGCTTAGAAAGAAAAATTGCCAAGGACTCCAGAGATAACCACAAGGCATTCTCAAGCTATGTCAAGAATCTAAGTAGCAGTTCTCAGATCTGCTCAGAGTTGGTGCAGAATGGCACAAAATACACTGAACCGACCCATATCGCCAACATCCCGGCAGAGAGGTTCAGTGCAAACTTCACTCCCCTCTCAACACCAAAAGGGCCCATAACCATACCAGAAGAATGTAGTGCCCCTGAAATCACAGGCACTCAGGTTAAAACAGCCCTCTCCAAATCCAAAAACACAGCATCAATGGGACAGGACGGTGTCCCAGGCTGCGTCCTACACGAGCTCAAAGATAAACTAACCCCTCACCTAAACACACTATTCAAACTCAGCCTCTCCACAGGCTGCATTCCCATAGAGTGGCGCACAGCAACAGTTATTCCGCTCCACAAAGGTGGAGCCACAACAAACCTCAGGAACTATCACTCTATAAGCCTGACTAGCTTGGTCTGCAAGGCTATGGAGCACATCATCATGGTCTCATTAACAGAGACATTGGGAACCTCCAGACACTGGACCCTACCCAGTTCAGCTTTGTTAAGGGCAGATCATGCCTCCTAAACCTGGTGGACTTCTTTTAGACAGTTACCAAGGCTATAGACACGAGAAAGGTGGTCCACACAGCCTACCTAGACCTTGCAAAGGCCTTCGACACCATTCCCCATTCTCGTATTATAGACAAGCTCACCAGCCTGAACATAAACCTCTACGTCACGAGATGGGTTGCCAACTGGCTCACGGACAGAACCCACATGTTAAGAGTTGCAGGAGCTAGGTCTGACTCTAAACCAGTTACAAGTGGCATTCCCCAGGGCTCAGTCCTAGGACCCCTCCTATTCGGCATATACTTCTCAGAGGTAAAGGCAAGCACAGGAGGTCTATGGCTGACCAAGTTCGCAGACGACTGCAAACTAGGGGCTATAATTGACTCTCTGGCTGACACAGACATCCTCCAAAAGGGTATCACTGAGACAGATGCCTAGTGTCAAAACCATGGCCTCAAGCTAAATGCCAAAAAGTGCATAGTCATCCCCTTTGGAAAAAACAAAGTACCCACAAACTACCACATAGGTGGTAGCCCCCTAAATACGGAAGACGTAGTAAGGAATGTGGGGACCCAGGTAGATAATAATTTCTCATTTGATAATCACATTGCCAAAGTGGTTAGAAAATCCTTCTATGTGGCCCACCTAATCACAAAAGGGTTTGCATCCAGATCATAAGATGTCATTGTGCCCCTCTACGCATCACTCATCAGACCCATCATAGAGTACAAAGCCCCATTTGGGATGTACCTTACAAGACACCTGCAACAGCTGGAAAGACCACAGAAGTACCTCACCAAGAGGATCACTGGCCTCAAACAGATGCCCTATGCAGCTCGACTGAAGAAACTCCAGCTGTACTCGGTTGCATACTGCCTACTCAGAGGTGATCTATGCCTGAAATAGAAGGCCATGTCCAACCCAGAATTGATGGGCATGTTCCACCTAAAGAAAACCCAATCCCCTTGAGCCACACGCTCTAGGGATCTAAACCTCACCACGACAATAAATAGGATGTGCTGGAGGGATAGATTCCTGTCCCAGAGACTTCCCATGCTCTGGAACAAGGTTCCAATCTACATTAGGTAGAGCTCCTCGCTAACACTCTTCAAGAGAAACCTTGACGAGTGGATGGGAAATAGAAAGTTTACCCCGGAGATCATGTCAATGGCTGTGCTGGACAGAGGCATAGGGAACTAATCTAAGGGAGGCATAGGGAACTAATCTAAGGGGGCGGTGAAAGCCAACACAATTCCGGCTAGGCTTATGAATGCCTTCGGGCAGATAGCCTAGTACCTACCTATGAACTTATGAACCTATTACACTGCTACTAACTTTTTACAAATAAAATACCATTTTCTTTCCTAAATCTGCAATATAAAAGCAGCATCAGCAGACAGATCTTTTATACTAACACTGATGTGTAGCTCACAGTCTACTGAAGACCCTTTATTTCATATTTTTACATTGTAACAAACATCGTTTTCAGATATTGCAGATTTTATGAGGCATGTTTTAAGTAGTGGATTTTGAAGAAATGCCCTCAGGAAGCAAGTAGTTTCCTACCTTAAAAGACCTCAAGAAGCAAGATGATTGATTAGCCTCCTGCTGCTCAGGATTGAATCAGTTAAGTACAGTGAATTTGAAAGAGAAAGCAGTCTTTATAGTGCTTATTTTTTGCAATTTATCCTGATTGCATCTCATTTACTCTGTTGAACTTCCAAATGTGTATTAACTGTCACTTTTTAGTCTGAAACTACAGCAAAATTATTTGTGTGGTTCCAGTACTTGAATGCGTTCAGACATTTTTTTTGTTCTTTATTTGCAGGCATCTTCAACCAACCCCTACTCAAAGAACTAGTTGCCTTGTCATGTGCCTTGCCGACATCTTATGGCGTGCTGGAGACAAGAAAAAAGCAGTTGTTGCTCTGTAAGTAGAGAATTTTGACTTTAAGAAGTTACAGAATGAAATTCACCTGATCCAAATTTGTTGTATAGAGGTAAAAGGTTTAATTGTCAGTGTCAGTACTTTGTGCCGAAAAAGAGGGCATTCTTCTACATTGAAGTTATACTTGAGTAGTGAAATGGTCTGGGGAGAAAATTAGTACAAAATCACTATTTGGATTTTGAAGGACCATATTAAATATGACTTAATTTTCTGTGTTTGTTTTATAAATCACAGAACAATAATCCCGGAAACTACCATCCCATCAGTCTAATGAGCCTTACCTGCAAGGCCATGGAGCGTATTATCATGGAACTTATAAACAAAGACATTGGCAACCTTCAAACACTGGACCCCACCCAGTTTGGGTTCGTGAAGGGCCGATCTTGTCTCCTGAACCTGATTGACTTCTTCGAATCAGTCTCCAGAGCCATCGACAAGGGTAAGGTGGTCCACACAGCCTATCTAGACCTCGCCAAGGCCTTTGACACCATCCCCCACTCTGGAATCATAGATAAACTTACTAAGCTGGGCATTAATCCCTACATCATCCAATGGGTTGCCAACTGTCTTACTGACAGAACCCACACTGTAAAAGTAGCCGACTCCAAATCCAGCTCCAGACAAGTGACAAGTGGAGTACCTCAGGGTTCAGTCCTGGGACCGCTCTTGTTTGGCATCTATTTCTCTGAAGTACAGGCCAACACTAAGGGACTCTGGCTAACAAAGTTTGCAGATGACTGCAAACTGGGAGCCATTACTGAATCCCCAAATGATGTGGATACTCTACAAAAGGGCCTTACAGAAACAGATGCTTGGTGCCAGAGCCATGGGCTCAAGCTCAATGCCAAGAAATGTATAGTTATCCCCTTTGGGAAAAAAACATGTATCTGTGAATTACCACATAGGGGGCAGTACACTAAACACCGAAAGTGTGATAAGAGACTTAGGGTCACAGGTGGACAGTGGTCTCACCTTCAATAACCACATCACCACAACAGTCAGGAAATCCTTCTATGTGGCACACCTCATCACTAAGGGCTTTTCATCCAGAAAAAAGGAGGTCATTGTCCCCACTGTACTCATCTCTCATTAGACCCATTATAGAATACAATGCCCCATTTGGTATGTACCTCTCAAGACATCTGCAACAACTGGAAAGGCTGCAGAAATACATCACTAAAAGAATCACAGGCCTAAAGCAGATGCCCTATGCTGACCGCCTTAAAAGACTCCAGCTATACTCTGTCGCATATCGTCTACTCAGAGGTGATCTCTGCTTAACATACAAGGCCATGTCAAACCCAGAGCTGTTGGACATGCTACACTTAAAGAAATCCTATTCCCTCAGAGCCAGACACTCCAGGGATCTAAACCTTGTCATCATAATAAACAAAACGTGCTGGAGGGATAGGTTCCTGACCCAGAGACTCCCCAGACTCTGTAATAGACTGCCCATACATGTCAAGCAGAGTGCCTCTTTGGCCCTCTTCAAAAAAACCTTTGACGATTGAATGGGTGAAAGGAAATTCACCCTGGGGATCACGTCAGTCGCCCTACTAGACAGGGGTCCAGGGAAGTAAATAGTGTGGGAAGAAATAGCCAGGGAATTGTTATGGCTATATTTGTATAGGCCCTAGGGATGATAGCCTAGTACCAACCTATGAAAAGTAGAATTCTTTAACTGTTTATGCTTGTAGATAATTTAATTATGATATGTTTATTATGATGATATATTACCTGGCTTATTATGACAGTACAGACAGACTGCATTTTGCCTTGTGCCAGGATCATGTCTGAAAATGGTCAGTATTTGTTAAACTTAGCTTCTACAGGTTCATAAGTTCTTAGGTAGGTACTTTGCTAACTGCCCTTGCAAGCCATTTTAAGCCTAGCCAATTTCCTTGTTTATGCTCAAGTTAACCTATCCTATTTGGTTAGAGATTAGCCTTACCTGTTCCATTATCTATAATTATTTATTACTCCTAATGAAAATAACTGGGGTGATACCATAGATAATTTGAGGGCACACGTGCATGGTTTAAAGCATTTAGGAGCAGTGTCTGTCCAGTAGTAGTAATAATAGGGTAAGGGGACAGTTGTGGGGTGTATTTTCTGTTTCCCATCCATAGATCCAAATTGCACTTGAATATGGACAAGGATGAACTTTGTTTTATGTGGATAGGGAGTTCCAGAACAGCAATATCCTCTGCGAGATATACATGTTCCTCGAAATCATTCTTTTGATGTTGCAGAAGAGGTTTAGCTCCCTAGACCAAGTATTTCCAACGCCATTTGAATTGGTGATGTGCAGTAAATCAATTTGTTTTGGGACTGGGGATGACTTGTATGCCAAACAGAGGCCACCTGTTAGCAGTCTGTAGGATACCAAGTTTAGTGACAGGACTTTGAGTTATTCCATGTAGGATGTGTTGTTTAGGCCTTGTATCCTTTTAGTAAGGTATTCTGTCATTTTTTATTTCTCCAAATCTTTTCGGTTTCTAATATCAGACATGCGTGAATGGGCGCACCTTCGTTGAAGGTTGTGCATCAGGCCTGGCAAGCCGGTACGTAAAAATCAACTGCCAGTCATTAGCGGACTGGAGTTCCACTGTGGTGACCCCTAACCGGGAAAAGCCGAAAGACACAAACAAACAAACAATATCATGACAGGAATGGACCCCATTCCAAAGTCAAAGTAGGATTAAAGTTAATGAAATTAGTATTGTTTCACTCTTTGATGTCAGCCAAAAGTGCTCAGTGATGACTGTGCCCAGTAATGACTCCTTCTGCAATTCGTACGGTGTTACATGAATTGGTGACACATCTAAATATGACTGTAAATTCTTTTTTATAAGACCTGTGACTCCTACTACTATTGAAACTATCTGGGTATCTTTCTTCCACATGGCTCTTGTTTCTGCCTGCAGATCCAAGTATTTTATGACTTTGTGTTTCTCTGTATGCAAGACACTGTAGTCACTGGGTGTAGCGATTTCAATGATCAATGCTACTTTTGTCTTCTTTTCTTGTGCCATTATATCCATTTTTCTAGCATCTATCTTTTGAACTGTTGCTTTTGGGTGATCCCATGTGATATAAACTTCACCATTTTCTATGATTCTTTGTGGCTCATGTTTCCAGTGTTTCTCAGCCACTTCGATACTATAGTGTTTGCACAGTCTCCTGTGTAACAGGCTCGCCACATTATTATGCCTTTCAGTATACAGTCCCTGTGCCATTAGTGCGTCGCAACCAGCAACAAGGCGTGTAACTGTTTCCAATTTGGTTTTACAAAACCTACATATAGGTTCATAGGTTGGTACTGGGCTATCTGCCCGAAGGCATATATTAGCCCAGCCACGTTTAGTATTTCCCTAGATCGTTGTACTAGCAGCTAGTACCCTTGGCCCCTATCTAGTAGTGCTGTTGGTGTGATCCCCGGTGTGAACTTTCTGTTACCCATCCACTCATCAAGGTTCCTCTTGAAGAGTGATAGTGAGGGGCTCTGTCTTATGTAGATCGGGACCCTGTTCCATAGTAAGGGAAGTCTCTGCAAAGGGAATCTATCCCTCCAGCATGTTCTATTCATTGTTGTATTGAGGTTTATATCCCTAGAGCGTTTAGCTCAAGTAGATTTGGTTTTGCTAAGATGGAGCATGTTCAACAATTCTGGGCTGGACATGGCTCTGTACGTTAGACAGAGATCGCCTCTGAGAAAGCGGTATGCAACAGAGAACAGTTTTAACTTTTTCAATCGTGCTGCCTCTCCTGGCATGTCTGTTTCTCCCACATGTTCAATGGACTTTGTAAACCAGCGTGTGTGTACAACACTGTCTTGGGCTGCCAATATTAACTTTTCATTTCTTGGTTTGAATTCACCTCTCCTTAACCATTCCTGCATTCGTTCTTGATCAACATCAGGCTCTTCCAGAAGTTTTCTATACTTGCAACTATATTTATGTTTTTTCCACATTTTTTGCCTTCTCATCTGGTTCTTCTTTTTATATTCTTTCTTTTGTTTTTTGGCACATTCAGTTGCTGCCTGGTTTTTATCCACTTCTGGTTTGATTTCCATTCCTGCTTGACATTAATATGCTTCTGCCAAATTAAGCAGAGACGTCATCTTAGATTTATTCTCCTCACGTTTCAAAACTTTCACTACTTTGGATCTTGTGAGGTCAGTAAATATGTGTGGAGTCCCACGATGACAGATCTATACATGTAATCAATTTCAAGGAGGCCCATCCCTCCTTCAGAACGGGGAATATGTAATCTTGGTATACACTGATTTTTATAAATCATTTGGTAAGCATGAAACATTCTTCTTGTTTTAATATCCAGTCTGTCCAACACTTTTTGGGGCTAGTCAGTCACTCCAAAACTAGTTAGGACAGGAAGAGCAAATTGATTTATAGATTGGATCTTGTTCCTAGATGTCAGTGCTGTTTTCAGGATTAATTTAAGTCTTCTAAAGTACTCCTTACTGAGTTTTATTCAGATTTGTTCATGTTTTATTGCTGATCCTTCATCAATTCCCAAGTATTTATACACTCCCTCTTGCTCAAGTTCTTTTATATCACATTCTTGTCCCAAGCTGATGTTTTCCTGGTGTTGCACTTTTCCTTTTTTAAAGGCTGCTTTTGCACATTTATCAAGACCAAATGACATTCCAGTATCATCTGAAAAAGTTTTGACAACCTGCAGTTTTGCTTTCAGTTCCTCATCTGATGAGCTGTACAGTTTTAAATCATCGACAAAGAGAAGATGAGAAGTCATTAGACTTTGTTATTTTCTAGGAGCAAATTGTAGCCATGGCCTAAGCTGTTAACTAAACATCTTAATGGATTAATGGCAAGGCAGAATAACAACGGAGTCACACTAGAATATCCCCCTTTGAATTTTTATCCCTGGAATAATAATCTGTCCTTTATCATGACTTAATTGCAAAGTGATCTGCCACTGTTTCATGGTTACTGTAATGTAGTCAATCTGTATCTTATACATTTTTAAGCAATCTTTTATCCATGAATGTGGGATACTATCAGATGCTTTTTTGTAGTCAGTCCATGCCATACTTAGATTCTTCCCCTTCTTAGAGTTCTCCACTATAACTTTGTTTTAACAACAAATTATCCTTTGTTCCATAAACTCTGTCAGTGTCAATTCCCATGTGTAGTTTATACGTCATTGGAAGACAAGTTATTGGTCTATAATTTTTAGGGTAGTTTGCATGTTCACTCTTAAGTAAGAGCGTGTGATGTGTGTTTGGGGTTCTCATATAAATAGTTCTTACTCATGACTAAATCCTCGTGCAAAGAAGTTAATATTTTAAGTCAAAAGTTAGGTACTGCATCTGGGCATGGGGTTTTCCAGTTAGAGGCTTTTCTCAACTTTGTTTCAATCTCTCTGGCTGTTATTTCATCCCATTTCATATCCTGTACCTTTAAACTTCTTATTCTTTCTTTTACTTCTTCTATCCATTCAGCATCTTCATTATGTTCCACAGGATCTTCATAGATACTTTTCCAAAATGTATCTGCTTCTTCTTTTTTTGGTGGTCTTTCAATTCCTTTTATCTTATCTCCCAATTCTCTATAAAACTTTTTTGGTTCATCAATAAATAGCTTATTTTCTGCTTTTCCCTTCTATTTATCTTTGTATCGTTTAAGTCTTTTCTCCTGTTTTGAAATTTTTAGTTTATCTCCAATAGTGCATAATAGATCCTGGTATGTTCTAATGCTGTGCATTGTTTTATCACATCTATCTTTCTTAGTATTTTTGTTGATCTATTCCCTCTTCTATAATATTCTAACAGTGACACTTCTTGTCTTAGCTGCTTTATTGTTTTCTCCATTCAATATTTCCACTATGGTATTCATTTTCGCCCCTTTTGCCTTGCTACCCTGTGTTCCTGTGGTAGAACTTTATTAGTTATTACTTTAGCAGCACAGTAATATATTCTGTTTATTTCTGTTATATCGCATGGATCTCTATGAACAGTCCTAATTACTGTGTTCATTTGTTTTATCAAGCTTCTGACTTTTGGGGTTTTATTAACCTTCTCTCTGTGGGTGTTTCAGTTGTTGCATGTGTCTGGACAAATACATGCAAAGGTGACATTATATTCAGTGATTGGACTGATGATGGCTGAGGAAAAGCAGAGTCACATCCCTAGATCTCGCCAAAGTCCCATTGTTTATAAGCAGTACAACATATAAGGACTTTCTTATAACTGTGGACACATGGTCAAAAAATCAGGAAGATTCAGTATTCCAGACAATCACAAACTAATAAGAACCATTGGAACAGCCAAGAGCGAGGGTGAACAAAAGTTTTAGTGTAAACTGCCGTTTATTTTCCGCTTTTGTCAGACTTCTTCAGAAAAAACAAATACATAAAAATCACTTAACAGACTAGGTTTAAATGCTTCAGTGAACCAATAATAAGCACTAAATAATTGTGATATCATTAATGACTAATAAAATAATTTAAAACTGTACTCTGATAATAATAAGCCAGGAGTATTATTTACTTAAATATACCCTATGATTTTTAAAAAATATATTTTATGACATCATTTAAACCAGGTTACTGGTCTGAATTTAACCTAATCTGCCACATAGTTTTGTTTTGCTCCAATTCTGTGTTGTAATCCCCACCCCTCAAGTCATAAGCCTTCTGTTCTAACACTGAAAACAAAAACTTGTTGTATTGAGGGCATATCAAGGTGTGTTTGTAAAAGGAGTTCTTAACATCTGTCTTGTTTATGTCATCATAATGTTCCATGATTCTTACACCTAGTGTTCAGGGTGGTCATCCCAATGTAAAAAGCAGTGCAATGGGAACAAACCCCTATATACACTAACCCTTTGTTTTTACAATTAAAGTGACCAGGAACTTTAATCATGTATGATAAATGTGACATAATATATGGCCCTTCTAAAATGTACCTGTACTTATTGCAGCTACCACATTTTTACATACCCATCAGGCTGTTAATATTATTAGGTCAATTTTCTGATGATACTTTACCTTTTTCCAACAGGAATTTTAAATTGTGATGATTCGTGTACACAAATTATTGTCTAGGGCCAACTATTGTGTAAAGGTCTTGGTTTCCTTCTAATATTTTCCAGTTCTCCTTTATAATGTTCTTAATAAGGGGAGAAGCTACTGTCATATTTAAGTTACAATAAACTTATCTTTCTGTTCCAATAGTCTTATTATGAATATTAACTGTACTGATAAGTAGAATAAGTATGGGAGCATAATGTGTCATTCTTCGTTCATTAACAAACCCTGCTGTTTTCCTCAACTGTTCTTCATTATACCCCCTGTCCAAAAATGACTGAGTGATAAATTCCACTTCTTTTAAGAAATGTGAATCTTCACTGGACATGCAGCTTGCCCTAATGAACTCCCCCTTGGGTATATTATTCTTCATGAATGGTGAATATAAACTGGTGTAGTGTAAATAACTGTTGTTGAAGGTATTTTTGTGGTGTATTCTACTGCAAAACTTCTTGTTTAAGATGTGCCATTCCATGCTGACATTCAAATAAAATTAACCTTCAAACCAACATCCCCTAAGGTGAACCTTAGAAAATCAGACTCATGGTTTAAACCTCTAACAAACTCATTAACTTTTTCTGAGTCACCCTCAATAAAGAACAATAAATCTACAAATTTTTTGAGAAACTTTACATGATATTGATTAATGAAATTTTTCAAAACCAGATGTTCCCACCATCCCATGACCATATTGGCAAAAGAGGGGGCCGCTGGATACCCCATAGCAACCCCTCTACTTTGTCTTAATGTTTTTGTTAAATATGAAATAGTTGTTGTTTAACAACACATCTATTAGTTCACAACAAAAGTTGAATTGATCATTAGAAAAGTCAGAAAATCTTGTCAAAAATTGTCTGATATAATCTATTCCTGTGTCATGTGGGATACAGGTGAGCAATCATACAACATCCACAGTAAACATGATGTACTTTCCTGTATCAAAAACTGTGTTTTCATTAAGGTTCCTAAAGTAGTTAAAAATCCTGTGAGTCTTTCAAGTAAGAATCTAACTTGGACACCAAAGGATTTAAAAAAGAATCAACCACTAATGAAATACCCTCGGTGATATAATTTGGGGGTGACACAATGGGTCTAAAGGGGGAATGGGTTCGATTTTTATTGATTTTAGGTATTCCGAACAGGACCCCTAGGCTGAGTTTGTCAATATTACAAAAGTCATAGGTGGTCCTGCTACGTTACCATTCATAAAATTATCAAAAAAAAGATTACATTCTCCTATAACTTCTGTCAACTACATTCAAGTTGACTTGCTCATATTCTTGATTATTATTTAACATATTCTCAATGTTATTGACATAACTGTCATGTTCCATTGCCACAAGGGTACCACCCTTGTCAATTTTCATAATTCTTATTGTATTGTTAGTGATTAATTCATTTAAAGCACAATGTTAAGTTGTCAATCTCGCCTTCATTCTTGCTTGATGGGTTTGGAGCCGATCCTCGGCTCCGACTCGGCACTTTGCTAAGCTCGAGAGTCACTTTTACCAGCTCGAGGCAGCCCCATATCCCATGATGCAAGGCGGTAAGTACCCAGATCTCGTTTGCCGCTTCGCTGATGAGGTCCTCCTTTTGCCAGCTCCTGGTAAGTGTTAGTTTTAAACTACTAGTTGCCCCTAAAATTTAATAATATTCACTTTCCTTTAGAATACTCTCATTTTTACTTAATTGTAAGCCCTTTTCTGACTGAAATTATTTTTCCTTCCTCTTCTTTTAGTCAGGCCTTCATTCCCTCCCATTCCCCCCCCCCTGTTAGGGTGTGTGTGTGAGAGGTTAATTATTGTTTAATAGATAATCTTTAGTTGTCTGATTGGGACTGTGTGTGTGTACTGTTTTGTGTACAACCATGTCCAAAGAGCAAAGGGTCTCAGGCTTTAAGAAGTGTGACTTGTGCTGTCAGAAGATGTCTCTGACAGACGGTCACACTTCTTGCTTATATTGCCTGGGACCTCTCCACCTGCAGGACTCCTGTGCAATTTGTCATTCCTTTAGCCAGAGAGTCCTGCAGGAGAGGAGAAATAAGTTGATTTTAAGGGGTCTCCTTAAACCGGAGGGCTCTCCGGCCAAATCGACTCCGAGCAAGACTTCTAAGTCTTCCAAGGCCCAGGCTTCTGTATCTAAGCCGGTGGCCTCGGCTCCGACTCCTTCGGAGTCGAAATCGGCTCCTGCTGGAGCCGATCCTGTCTTGCCAAAATCTTCGGCACCGATGGCTATCGGTGCCGATACTGCTATGGTCACCTTGGTGTCAGCTCCGACTGGCTCCAACCACCACGTGGCTCAGGCTTCGGTGTCGGCGCCGACACCGTTACTGTTATGTCTGTATCGGCTCCGGCTGGAGCCGATGCATCGAGACTTTCATTCGGAGCCGAAAAGTTATCGGCTCCATCTGGATCTGTGGCTTCTTCGGCTCCGATGGTTCCTTCGAGGAAGAGGTCCAGGTCCCCTTCCTTGGAACCGATACTTTCGGCTCCGGCCTCACCTCTCCTTTCGGAGCGGAGCCATCGGAGCCGATCATCTAGGTCGTCCAGGCTTTCAGACCATGATTTAGAGAGGGTGGTAAGTAGATTGTTGAAATCACAGGCACTGGCCCAGATTCTTCATAGTCCGTCTCAACAGACGACTATTAGTCCACACCCTCTTCAAGTTCCTCCTTCGACTCTACCTCAGAGTTTGGAGCTGGAGTCTTCGAGGATAGTTACTGCTATGGCTGAGGGGCAGATACCCCCCTTCTGCACCCTCTGCATCTACTCTTATCTCCTCTTGAGACCTTCCTTGGAGGGATTCGGTGGTCGGGCTTCCTGGTCTCCTCCGAGGGGTGAGTGGCATCGGACCCTTGTCCGACCCGCTCTTCCCCTTGGAGCCTCGGCCTTGGTGAGCTCGGCTCCGACATCTGCCTCGGAGCCTTCCCTTCGGTGGGCCCTGGAGTCCCGGTTTCTTGAACGGGTTCTCTCGGATCTCCCTGGGAGGGGCCTTGAGGTGATGAAGAGTGTGCTGGCCACTGGGCTCAGCCAGCAGTCTATTCCCTTAGCTCCTCCCTCTACAGTGCCTGTCGATATCTCTTCCATCTCTCTTGCTCCCGGACCTAGAGATCCACCGCCTCAGGTTTCCCCACTGGGAATAACCCCCTCTTCCGAGGATTCTCCTGACCAGTCAGGAGATCCTCCGCACAAGAGGACTTGTAAGAGGAAACACCTAGACTCCCCTGAGTCTATCACTTCAGATACCGACTTAGATGAGTCGGAGGGATCCCCAAGATCCCCCTCTGAGGATGTCTCCTTTTCAGACATCCTAGAACTCCTAAAACAGAGGGGAAACTGGCCCTCCACAAATCCCTCTGAGGATGAGTCGGTATACCTAGAGGCGTTTGGATCTCGGCCCTCCACCTCCTGGGTGTCTCCGCCTTTCGACCCCCTTATGGAGGTTATTGCTCGAAAGGCTTGGGCTGCTCCTGACTCTGTAGAGCCAGTTCCTAGGAGGCCGTCTAAATTTATTACAGCCTCTTGAAAGCAATTCCTTACGAAAGGTGTCCCTGTTGATGCCATGGTGGTGGCGGCTGCCACTAAGAAGGAACTTGCAGATCCTTCCGTACCAGTCCATCCTCCTAATAAGGATTCTAGGACCATGGATAGGTATGGCAAGTGGATGCTCTCTTCAGCGACCTTTGCTATGCGCTCGCTGAACTACTTATGTCACTTCACCAGACTCCAAAGGGACATCCTTAAGGAGCTAGGTGAAGTAGTGCAGGATCCTACGGCTGCAGGGGCTCAAGAGAAAATTGCTTCTCAGCTAGGAATCCTTAATTCTATAGCTAACTCCTCCATGCGACTGATATCATATGCAGTAGATGGAGCGAGTAGAGCATGGTACAGGGGTGGCTCTTAGACGTCAATCCTGGATGCGGCTCTGTAATTTTGCAGATCCCTTTAAGGCGTCCTGCACAAACTCTCCCTTTGATGGGTCAGTTTTGTTTGGCCCTCAAGTGAAGGATACATTGACCAGGTGTGAACAGGACGGCAAGACTCTTTCTGCCGTAGGGGTCCGTTTTTCCACCCCTTCTAGACCTTACCCCAAAGGACAGAAGGGTGGAAAGATGTGGTTCATAAATCCCAAGGAGTCACGCCGGATACACGTGGTCAGTTTACCCCTAGAGGCAGAGGGGGTAATAATAACAGACGCCGCTCTAGAGGCAGAGGGGGTCCACAAAACCAGGGAAGCAGAGAGCCTCTCTCTGACAAGCCCTTCCAGCATCCCTGAGATGTTGCCCGACTGTCCATCCTTGGAGGCAGTCGGGGGAAGACTATCGCTGTACCCAGAAGCCTGGCGTTCCCTCTCTCAAGACAGATGGGTACAGTCGATTATATCCGAGGGTTACAAAATTCCTTTCGAGGAAAGTCCTTTCTCTCACAAAATTCCCTTCCAGATGTACCACCGGTCTAAGGGAAGTTGCAGAGTTAGAAGTATTAAAGCTTCTACAAAAAAGAGCCATTCAGCCAGTTACAACAGACCATTCAGAGTCCTGAATCTACTCAAGATTCTTTTTGGTCCCCAAAAAGATAGGAGACTGGAGACCAATATTGGATCTCAGCAGACTCAACAAGTCTGTGAGAAAGACAAGATTTCGAATGGTCACACTTCAGTCAATTTTGCCCTTCCTAGAGAAGGACAACTGGATGTGCTCAATAGATCTTCAGGACGCGTACTATCACATAAAAATTCACAGATGCTCCAGAAGATTTCTCCGCTTTCGGCTGGGGTCCAGTCATTTTCAATTCAGAGCCCTTCCCTTTGGTCTCACTACAGCCCCCAGAGTGTTCACCAAATGTATGGCAGTGGTCACGGCTCACCTGAGAACGTCAAGGCTTCCAGGTGTTTCCGTATCTCGACGACTGGCTCCTTTCAGCCACCACCAGGCATCAACTTCTTCAAGCCAGGGATTACACACTAAATCTATGCACTCAATTAGGAATTTCGATAAACTACGAAAAATCCTCCTTATTGCCCTGCCAGTCTATTACCTTCATAGGCAAACTTAAACACTGTTCGGATGTCAGCAACCCTCACAGACCAAAGAATCTCAGATATACAAAGTCACGTGAGGATCATCCTTGCCAACAAAAAGGTGCAAGCCAGAATGGTTCTGAAGGTGTTGGGACTCATGGCTGCGGCTATTACCCTTCTTCCCCTGGCCCGCTTCTACATGCGTCTGCTTCAATGGATGTTGTTCACTCAGTGGTCTTACCAACAACTTCCAATGCGTCACCAAATCCTGGTGACACAAATTTGCAAGAATCATCTTTCATGGTGGATTACTTCCCCCCGATTCACCAAGGCAGACCCTTTGTATTCCCGGCCCCAGTAGCCACTGTCACTATGGACGCCTCCCTGATCGGGTGGGGGGGTCATTATCAGGGCAGGATGGTTCATGGGACGTGGCAACCGTTCGAATACCACCTGCACATAAATGTCCTAGAGATGAGAGCAGTGCTTTTAATGTTGCAAGCCCTCAACAACTTTCTTCCCTTGGGAACAATTGCAGTTCACACAGACAACATGTCTGTAGTATGGTATATCAACAAACAGGGCGGAACCAAGTCCTACCCCTTGTGTCGAGAAGCTCTCAGACTTTGGCAATGGGCGATCTCCTCTCATCGGTTTCTGGTAGCAACGCATATCCCTGGGAAAACCAACATTCTAGCGGACAGGTTGAGCAGAGCCATTCTCATGCCTCACGAGTGGTCTCTCAAACAATCTATAGTGGAGGAGATTTTTCTAGAATGGGGCCCATGTTGCGATCTTTTTGCTACTCCCCAAAACAGCAAATGCCCAGACTTCTTTTCTCTCTTCCCACTGCCAGGCCATCCCCCCAGAGACGCTCTAACCCAGGATTTGCCCCAGGGACTTCTTTATGCCTTTCCTCCATTTCCGCTGATTCCACAAGTACTCCAGAAAGCCACCGTTTTGAGAGCCAAAATGATTCTCATTGCTCCCTATTGGCCTCGACAAATTTGGTTCCCGTTCCTCCATCGTCACCTTTTGGTGCAGCCGTGGCATCTGGACCCAGTGCCAGACCTTCTGATTCACCAATCGGGTCAGCTGCACTGGTCTATTCCTTCTCTCAACCTCACAGCATGGTTGCTCCACTTCCTTCCTTAGCCAGGCTTCCTATGATCTCTAATCCCGTTAGGGATATCATAGTGGCTTCCCTAAAATCCTCTACTAGAAGGATTTATACCAGCAAATGGAAACGCTTCTCTTGTTGGGCAAGAGCTAAAAATATAGATCCTTTTACTGCCCCTGTTCAAGCAGTTTTGGATTTCTTAGCGGAAATCTTTCACGCGGGCTCTTCATCTTCCACTGTCAAAGTTCAATTGGCTGCTATCTCAAACTTTCATGTTGGGTTTGCAGATCACAACATTATGTCCCACAGGCTTTGTAGAGCCTTTCTAAAAGGAATCTTTCTCCTGAAACCTCCAGTCAGGAGTCCTCCTCCTCAATGGGACCTAAATCTAGTGCTGACATCCTTGATTCTTCCTCCTTGAGCCAGCTGTTTCATGTTCCCTGAAATTTCTTTCATGGAAAACACTCTTCCTTGTTGCTATTACCTCGGCAAGGAGAGTGTCTGAACTTCATGCTGTCTCTGTTCGTCCCCCTTATTTGATCTTCCACAAAGACAGGGTATCATTGAGGACTAATCCAACCTTTTTGCCTAAGGTGGCCTCGAAAAATAATTTGAACCAATCTATTGACCTCCCTGTATTTTTCCCTAATTACTCAAACAGATCGGAACAGAAATTACATTATCTTGATGTTCACAGCCAACTCAGATATTATTTGGACAGAACAAGACAATTCAGGAAATCCGATCAACTCTTTCTTTCTTATGCTGATAACAAGAAAGGCCTTCCTGTCTCCAAAGTGATCTTATCTAGATGGCTTTCTTCCGTCATCTCTGAGATCTATCAGCTCAGGGGAAAACAGCTGTGCTTGAAACCTAAAGCGCATTCAATCAGAAGCTTAGCCACTTCCACAGCCTTTCAGGCTAGACTTCCTTTAGACACTATTTGTGCAGCAGCCACTTGGGCCACTCCTCATACCTTTGTTTCTCATTACAAATTGGATTTGGCCTCCAGGGATAGAGCCAGTTTTGGCTCTACAGTTCTCAAGAGTCTGTTCCATTGAGCCACCCAGGATAGAGGTGCTAGGGGCCTTGGTCCCATCAAGCAAGAATGAAGGCGAGATTGACAACTTAACATTGAAGTTATGTACCTACCATAACGTTCCATGTTAGTTGTCTTCTCTCGCTTCTTTCTTCGACCCACCCTCCTGCCCCTGGCCTGGACAGACCTTTTTCTCCCTACATGGAAGATGCTTCTTAAGACCAGACAGTTCTGGTCTTCCTTACCCATCCTTCAGGTTTTTCTGCCTTTCTTTCTTCCTTCTGGGAAGTTTTTATGCTAGGTGTTATTGCCTATAGATAACAAACGAGATCTGGGTACTTACCGCCTTGCATCATGGGATATGGGGCTGCCTCGAGCTGGTAAAAGTGACTCTCGAGCTTAGCAAAGTGCCGAGTCGAAGCCAAGGATCGGCTCCGAACCCATCAAGCAAGAAAGAAGGCGAGAGAAGACAACTAACATGGAACGTTATGGTAGGTACATAACTTCTCATTTTCTTTTCTAGATAGGTTATAATGTTTGCACCTGTTGTTTAAACTGTCATGATGTAACGCCACCCTGATCTGCTTTTCACAGGTAGCTTTAGATATTTTCAAAGTATGAATCAGCTTTTGATTATAACAAGAAGGCTTAATAAAATCACTAAAACACATTTTAACATCTCTTAAAATGTAGTTTAAATTCAAAGACCTAACATATTTCTTTAAATTCAACAAGGTACTACTTGTGTCAGCCCTACTGTCTGGTACAAAATTTAACCTCAACTTTAAAATCTTCAAATATTCTTCATTCAAAACAAAGTTAGATAACTTATCTGCATTGTCAGCAACTGTGTATCACGTATCTAACTGTCCGTGGAAGAGTCTGAGGTCATCCTGTCTTTCTTCTTCACCATTCTGGTTCTGGGACCCTTCACCTCTTTCAACAGGCTTAAAAAAAACTTTTGGTCTGGCCCCTAGTTCATTAGTGTTACTGGGAGGAATAGGGTTTGATGTTTCAGCCTGGAAAGACGTTCCTGGTGCATCTTGGTAAACAAAATCAGTTACGGAGGTGGAGCTATGGTAATTTCCGGTGTTACCAGTAATATTATTGGCTGTTGGAAGTTCTCTCAGCATTCTTTTAAAACGAGGATAGCCAGATTTAAAATTTTTGTTTTTATAATGACAGTACTGATTTTTATTATTAGTGTTAGTGTTTTTGACCACTGAATTAGAGACTGTATAAGCAATGTCATTTTCGTAAGCCGTTACATCCCTTAACAGCTTAGAACTTTTGCGCTTATTCACAGTCTCTTCATGCTTTTCAATTTCCTCTAGTATACCATGATATTCCCTCTGTTCACCAAGTTTAGTATGAAAATCTTTCTGAATGCCTTGATCTAGTTTAACAATCTGCTCCTTCAACTCAGTCACTGTGCCACAGTTATTTTCAAGTAGTAGTTTCAGGAAATTAATACCTGCATTGTTAAAGAACTCTTTTAAAGACCCAAAAAATGGGTTGGTAGGTTCAACTCCATTTGGACATTTAAAGAACCTCAACCCTTTTGGTACAATTTTTAATTCAATGCATCGTTGGAAATATTTGTTTTCCAAATCTAAACTTTTATATTTTTTAAGCAGTCTACTAAGTGTTTCATAGTTTTCCTTAAGTGAAACAAGTTCTGCTGTACTTACAGGTCTTTCAGAAATAGAAAAGGGATCAGTTACATTACTCAAAATGGATGCAACATCCGTATAAGCAATGATGTTTGTTTGAAACCCCTCAGAATGGTTGTCTTGTGCAGTCATCAATTGGACATTATAATCCACTACTATTTCAGTGTCCTCATGAGAACAGGAAGATTGGAGGTGTTCAATAATCTGTTCGCGTAATAACTGCTGCAAAGGTTTTTGAATGTCTGACATGGTTTTTAATAATAAAACCAGTAATCCTTGATCTTCATTACCAGGAGTAGAGTGCACGCTCACATCAAGCAGCATGTCTCCCTTGTTTTTGGCCATGAAGAGCCAAAATTCAACCCAGAAAAAACAGGAAGATTCAATATTCCAGACAATCACAAACTAATAAAAACCACTGGAACAACCAAGAGAAAAGGTGGACAAAAGTTTTAGCATAAACTGTCATTTATTTTCCGCTTTCATCAGAGATTTCATCAGAAAAATCAAATACATAAAAATTACTAACACACTAGGTTTAAATGCTTCAGTGAACCAATAAAAAGCACTAAGCAATTATGACATCATAATGACTAATAAAATAATTTAAAACTACACTCTGATGGTAATAAGCCCAGGTGTATTATTTACTTAAATACACCCTACGATTTAAAAAAAAAAAAACATTTTATGTTCACAACGTCATTTAAAACAGGTTCCCGATCTGAATTTAACCTAATCTGCCACATAGATTCCTTTTGCTCCAGTTATGTTTTGTAATCCCCACCCCTCAAGTCATAAGCCTTCTGTTCCGACACTGAAAACAAAAACTTGTATTGAAGGCAGCAGTTCTTGACATCTTTCTTTTTTATATCATAATAATGTTGACATAAAAAAGAAAGATGTCAAGAACACCTTTTACAAACACACCTTGATAGTTTACATGTTAGTCAAAAGTTAGGTCACTGTCCACATAAGTTCCCAAATCACAAACAACTGGGTCAGCTCTTACAGGTGCATTATCCATGTTGGTAGTTCCCTGGAGTAAATGACTTCCCAAAGACTACAGTAATGCTTCTTTTGGTATGTAGTTTCAGACAATGTTTTTGATATTTGAGACAAACCTTCCTGCAGGATGGCTAAGCCATTTTGGGATTCATTGACTACATCTAGCTTGTAGTCATCTGCAGACTTACTCAGCCAGAGCTGTTTGGCATTGGCTTTTACTTCAGAAGAGTAGATGCTAAACAGGAGAGGTCTGGCGCAGAACCCTTGGTGACTCCACAAGTGACTGGTCTGTTTGTGGAGATAACTTCCTCTGTTTTGATTTGGCAATTCAGTGGGTGATCTAGGGGGTTATTCCCAGTTTACTTAGCTTTTTTACTCTGCCTTAGAATTTTGTCAAAAAGCTGTGGCCAGGTTGAGGTATGTGGTGTGTAACATTTTGCCTTCATTCATTGCTTTGTTACCTTTAAAAAATCCACTAAGTTGAGTAAACATGAAAAACTGAGATGGGTCCACTCTTTGAAGGTTCCGTATGTCCTGACTGATTAGATCCATGGCTTTGCATGTGACTCTGGTCAGACTTATGGGTCTGTAATTGCCTGGGTCTATGGAAGGTCTCCCTTATGCAGGGGAATGACTATAGCTGTTCTCCATTCACTTGGTACAAAACCTGTATGGAGGCTAAGACTGAACAGTATTGTTGAGAGTGTGGCTAAATTGTGTTTCATGTTATTTAAGATGCATCCAGGGGTATTGTCAGGACCAGTCATTGCAGTATTTTTAGCCTTTTCTAGTACTTTCAGGATTTGGTTTTGTGTGATAGCTGGAGGGTGTACCAGTTTCCGATATAACTTGAAGGACAGATAGGGGAAAGAGGGGTAAAGTTAGAGCTAAATATATTAGCCAGTAGGTTCACTATATCTTCAGCCTCAGTGTTTGTGATATTGTTCACAATCAGCTCAGTGCATTGCTGCACTGTGCTTTTCAGATTTCGGACATAACTGAAAAATGTCTTATGATTATCTTTAGCTTCAATAGCTGTTTTAGTCTCAAACTTGGCTTTGTTGGGTTTTGTTAAACTCCTGAGTTGTTTTCTTATTTCCGTGACAAGAGCTTTAACATTCTGGGAATTACTCTTCTTACTTTTGGTCAAAATTAATTTTCTTTTATTATAAAGCTTGTTGATGTTATTGTTCCACCATATGGGTTTGCTTCTGGCATTTGCTCTGCACTTGTTCCTATGGGGTATAGCTGCATCTATGCAGCTGTTTACATGCTGTATAGTGTGGTGGTGGAGTACATTTCTGTGTATTCAGTGGAGTTAACTGGGTTTGGCGGGATTTGTCTAAATGAAATTAATAAAGATACCTTGGATAGAAGGGATCTCTGATTTCAGTTTTATTTTGAAGGAGATTGCTCTATGGTCAGACCTAACAAATTGTGAAGATACACACGGGATGGTGTAAGATGCTCCCATATTAGTAAGGACACGATCCAAAATGTTATTCTCCCAGTGGGTACTCTTTATAATTGTTCCAGGGCATTTGTGTTGACAAAGTCCAGGAATCTCTGAAGGACTTGTAGGGAGTGGAGCTGCTTCTTTAGGATTCTAGCACTGGTCAGTCAACACCTTCATATTTTCCTTTGCTAGTTTTGTTATGTTGGTATGTTTAAAAAGTTGGCATTGCCTAAAACGGCACAGTGGTGGTAGACAATGTATTTGCCAATAATAAAAACCCTAGAGGGGACAAATGCAGACCATACCCGATGAAGCAGTGTGGTTTGTCAATCATATCCTCCGAGGCTGACTATTGGACCCCCTTTGAGCTACGCTAAAAACTAAGCCAAATATTGATGTTAATTATTTTTTGCTCATTTTGCAACATCATCCGTGGAGAAGATAGAATGCTACTCAATGCTAGGCTTATACCTGCCTTGGACACACAGTCTGAGAGCTTCATCATGTCTTTCTTGATATATTCCAAGGAGGTATACATCAAATTATTGACAGTGGCATGAACTATGACAGAGTCATACTTATACTTATTGTTCAAAGACTTGAGTGAGTGCTTAATCAGAAGGAGCCTGATACCAGACATACAACTAGATATCACACTTTCCTTGCTCGGCCTGGTAAGAGGCACATGTGTATGTCTTATAAAGGAGTCACCTATAAGAAGAATGTTTGGTTGGGTCGATGCCTGCACTACGGGCTCAGCTTCTGTGAATTCAGGACACCTTGAGCTAGGTGAAGAGGTAGACTTAACTTGCTGGGTGTGCTTTGTGCCTGTGCTGTGTTTTGGAGATCTTTGAGGTTCAGGCAAGTTAATCTTTAAAATGTCAGCATATGATGGATTATCTTTATTGTGATGGCCTTAGAGAGTTGTGAAGTGTGGTGTACTACTTATGATTTGGTGTCAGAGTTTACTTTGTACGAGATTTATGCCTTCAAGGATATTATATATGTACATCTCTCACACACTGTTATACTGTTTGAATAACAGATGATCACTAGACAGAATGAGACAAATCATACACTGTCTTAAGATACCCATCTCAGTCTGGCTAGTAAAAACAGGAATGATTCTGAGAACAGGGGTCAGTATAACTGCTTGGAGTTCAGGTTTTTTTGGATAATGTTTTTGTGGACGTGCTACTGAGTATTTAAAGTTCACTACAAAACAACTAGCTTGGAAACCTTCTGCCACCAGCAAGAGCCAGTAAACTAATTGTGGTAAAAAATTACTAATGTGGTACTAAAATCAGTGCAGGCAGTATCGGTGCACTCAACATTAAGCAAGTAGTTTAAGGGGAAAGACACTGCAAAATGATGCTTACATGCTTATTGTTAGCAGCCAGTAAATGGGGAGAGGGAAATTATCATAGGGAGTAGGCAACAACAGATACTCTGGATATAAGAATACAACTACAACAGGGTGGGTAGGCCAAAACAATTAGACCCTTAGATCTTTAGCTGACTGACCTGGAAGAGTTACACCACATAAGCAGCAAAATGCAGTGCAACTGTGTATTGGAATTACTAATATAGGCTTAACCTCCTTAGCTATAATAGGTACAGGCTGTTAAAATGGAAAAGAAATGAAAACATGTCTTTCTTTCTCAGTGTAATGGAACTATTAGAATGCAACAGTAATGTAAAAGACCACAGCAAGCAGATTTGGAATTCTTGGACGCTTAGCTCTCAGCTGACTGGTCTTGAACTGAACTAGCCTGCCACACTCTCAGTACATAAGAATGAAACTAGGGATGTTAAGTTGTCCAGTCTCACCTTCATTCTTGCTGGATGGGTTCAGAGCCGATCCTCGGCCACTTACTGTAGCTCGAGAGCTCTTTACTGGCTCGAGGCTACCGCTTATTCCAGAATGCCCAGCATCAGTTACCCAGATCTCGTTTGCCGCTTTAGCTGTGAGGTTGCGTCAAAACTGGCTCAGGTTTAGTATAACTTTTTTCTCTATTAAATTCAAATAATTTGCTTAAAATTTGATGTAGTAGTTTGTTTCTTTTATTGTAAACCCCTATATCTCATCCTTGTGGTGTTTTTTGTGCTGTGTTGGCCAGCAACCCTTAGTCGCTAGTCCTTCTGTTATTCCCTGAACTCGTTTAACTTAGAGAGTCTCCCCCCCCCCCCCAAGGACAGCCATTTAAGTTAGAGGCTCTCCTTTAAGGTCTTTTTTAATATACTTTTTAGTTTACTATTGTAGTGCGTCTTTTTGGTAAAATGTCTAAGGAAGTTAAAACCTCAGATTTTAAAAAGTGTGACTCATGCTGTCAGAAGATGTCTCTGATAGATAGGCACACTAGTTGTGTTTACTTTTTGGGGGCTCTGCACCTGCAGGACTCTTGTTCTATTTGTCATGCTTTTAGTACAAGGGTCCTGCAGGAGCAGAAAAAACAAGCTTCTCCTACATGAATTGTTAAAACAGGATTATCCGGCTAAAGCATCTCAGCCAGTGAAACCTTTGAAGCAAGTCAAGCCGTCGTCTTCATGTTTGGAACTGACCTGTGAGCTTGACAAACCAAGTGTGTTGGTGCCCTCTGGCACCGACAAGACTACTCCTCCGTCAGCTCCAACTGTTACTTTGGTGCAGTCTCGGAGCCACAAACGAGCTAGGTCTCTTTCATTGGAGCCGATTTGCTCAGTGCCACAATCACCCTTACTTCAAAGCAAGACCAGTCATCGCTAATCTTCCCACTCCTCACGATCCTCAAGGTTATCAGATCAGGATGTGGGGAGAGTGGCAGTAGGTTGCTGAAGTCACAGGCTCTTGCTAAAATGCTTTTGAGCCCATCTCAACAGGCTTCGGCTCCATCTGCTTCGATTTCGATTCCTTCTCTGACTATGCTTAGTTCGGAGCCAGAGTCCATGAACATCCTCTTCGGCTCCAACGTTGGCTCCAATTACCCCAGTTCTTCCTCCCATTGAGGTATCTGTGTGCTAAAGCTCTCTCGTTGGCTCCGAGGGGGGAAGTGGCACTGGGCCCTCTCGGAGCATCGGCTCAGTTGAGCTCGGCTCCCACATCTGCCTCAGAGCCGTCGCCCACAGTGCAGAATGAGATTCCTGTCTCTTCAGAGGTGGAGCCCTCCTTGTGTCGAGACTGTGATACCTTTGAGGTTATGTGGAGAGTGCTGTCCCCACAGACGGCCCCACTATCAGTTCCATCGGCTCTGTCCCCCTCGGTGCCTGTGACGAACTCTGCTCTTCCTCCAGCCCCAAAGCGTAGGGAACCTATGCCCCAGGATACCCCATTGGGTGAACCCTCTTCTTCCAAAACCTCCCCAGAGCATTCTGAGCAGGCTTTACAGAAGAAAAAGTGCAAGAGGAAGCACCAAGACTTCCCTGAGGCTGTCACCTCAGATACAGACCTGGATGAATTGGAGGGGGTCTCCAAGGTCCCCCTTTGAAGATGTTTCCTTTTCGGATATCCTTGAGATTCTCAGGTAGAGGCATAGCTGGACTTCCTTAGCCCCCTCTGAGGACGAGTCTGTATACTTGGACGCATTTGGTTCCCAACCTTCCACCTCCTGGGTGTCTCCACTTTTTGATCCACTCATGTCTGTAGTGTCTTGAATGGTTTGGTCAGCTCCAGATTCCATGGAACCTGTCCCGAGGAGACCCAATATATTTATCACAGCTCCCCAAGACAAACAATTCTTGACTAAAGGTGTCCCAGATGATGCCATGGTGGTAGCAGCAGCCACAAAGAGAGAGTTAGCTGAAACCTCCTCATCTGTCCATCCACTGAATAAAGACTCTCATACGCTGGACAGATATGGGAAGTGAATGTTTTCATCAGCGACCTTCTCCCTTAGGTCCATAAACTATCTTTCCCATTTTACTAGGCTTCAGAGGGATCTCCTAAAAGAGCTTGGAGATACCCTACAAGATCCCACAGCTGAGGGAGCTTCAGCCAAGGTAGCTACCCAGCTGGCAACTCTTAATTCAATAGTCAACTCCTCCATGAGGCTTATTTCATACGCAGCTGATGGAGCGAGTAGAGCTGCAGGAACAGGAGTGGCTCTTAGGAGACATTCTTGGCTGTGGCTGTGTCAGTCTGCAAAACCTTTCAGAGTGTCCTTCACCAATGCCCCCTTTGATTGCTCCTCTCTCTTTGGGCCTCTAGTGAAAGACACGCTTACCAGGTGCCAGCAGGAAGGTAAGACGCTCTCTGATGTCGGGGTCCATTTTTCCACTCCTACCAGACCATACCCAAAAGGTCAGAAGGGTGGAAAGATGTGGTTTTGAAAATCCCAGGGACTCTTGCCTGATGCACATGGTGAATTTTCCCCCAGGGGCAGAGGGGGAAATAATAAGAATGGCAGATGCCGCCCTCGTGGCAGAAGGGGAGAGGGGGGGGTCCTCAAAATCAGGGTGACAGAGATACGTTCTCTTCCAAACCCTATCAACATCCCTGAAGGAATGCCCGACTGCTCAACTCTGGAGGCAGTCAGGGGAAGGCTTTCATTGTACCCAATCACCTGGCAAAATATTACAAAAGACAAATGGGTACTAGCCATTATATCTGGAGGTTACAAGATTCCCTTTCATCAACCCCCTTTTGTTTCAAAAAAATCCATCTCAGATGTTCCACCCAATCTAAGGGATCAGGCAGTCACAGAAGTTTCAAGACTGCTAGAAAAAAGAGCCATCCAGGAAGTCCCCGCAGACCAAGTACGATCCAGAACTTACTCAAGATTCTTTTTAGTGCCCAAAAAGACAGGGGACTGGAGACCAATTCTGGATCTCAGCAAGTTAAACAAATCTGTACAAAAAAAAAAGTTCTGGATGGTAACACAGCAGTCCATTCTCCCCTTTATGGGTCAGGACAACTGGATGTGATCCATAGATCTTCAGGACACGTACTATCATATAAAAATGGACATAAGGTCCAGGAGATTTCTACGCTTCCAGCTAGGGGCCAGTCATTACCAATTCAGAGCTCTGCCCTTTGGTCTCACCACAGCCCCCAGGGTGTTCACCAAATGCATGGCAGTAGTCACGGCTCACCTGAAATGTCTAGGATTCCAGGTGTTTCCTTATCTGGACGACTGGCTCCTCACTGCTACCACAAGGCAACAAGTTATAGAGGCACAAGATTACACCATCACATCCTGTGCTCAACTAGGCATCACAATAAACTTCAAAAAATCTGCCTTGTTTCCCTGTCAGTCTATTACATACATAGAAGCAGAGCTAAACACAAGAAAAATTATTGTAAAATTGCCTCAGGAAAGAGTTTCCATTATTCGAAAACAGGTGTCACTTCTGCTGAGGAGCAAAAGAATTCAAGTAAAATATGTCCTTCAAGCTCTAGGGTCCATGGCAGCAGCCATTCTTCTAGTTTCCTTAGCACACTTTCACATGAGAATCCTTCAGTGGCTTCTTTTCACACAGTGGTCCTTCCAGGAATTACCCATGTCTCACATGATGCTAATTACTGAATCTTGCAAAAGGCACCTTTTCTGGTGGATGGTCTCCCCACTAGTTACTCAGGGCAGACCTTTCATGGAATCCCATCCGGTCACCACAGTGACCATGTACTCTTCCCTGATAGGGTGGGTGGGGGCATTATCTAGGGAAGACTGTCCAAGGCACTTGGCAACCTCATGAGTACCACTTGCACATCAACGTCCTGGAGATGAGAGCGGTGCTCCTAGCATTGCAAGCTCTTCAAGACTCTCTCCCTGCCGGGACTATTGCAATACAGACTGACAGTATACCAGTGGTTTGGTACATCAACAAACAGGGCAGAACCAGGTCTTACCCCTTATGCCGAGAGGCCCTCAGACTGTGGCAATGGGCGAATTCCTCCCAACGTTTTTTGACAGCAACGCATATCCCTGGGACATCCAACGTAATAGTGGACAGGCTCAGCAGAGCTATCCTCACGCCTCACGAGTGGTCTCTGAAACAGGAAATTGTGGATCTTATTTTCCGCAAATGGGGCCAGCCTTGCTGCAATCTCTTTGCCTCTCCCCTCAACAAGAAATGCAGCAGCTACTTCTCCCTTGTTCCTCCTCCAGGTCAGACACCCAGGAACGCTCTAGTCCACAATTGGCCTCAGAGACTCCTTTATGCATTTCCCCCTTCCCCTAATTCCAAAAGTCATTCAGAAAGCAAAATCGTTGCGTTGCAAAATGATCCTCATTGCCCCCTATTGGCCTCGACAGATTTGGTTTCCATTCCTTCACCCCCACCTTCTAGCCCAGCCTTGGATTCCTGACCCAGTACTGGACCTCTTGATTCATCAATCAGGCGGGCTACACCAGTCCCTCCAATCTTTCAAGCTCACAGCTTGGTTACTCCATTTCCAATCCTAGCCAGGCTCCCCAGTATTTCCCCAGCAGTGCGTGATATTATTGTTTCCTCCCATAAGAAAAATACAAGGAAAGTCTATGCTGGGAAATGGAAAAGATTCTCTTACTGGGCAGAATCCAGGAATTTAGATCCTTTTACAGCTCCTGTACACAAGATTTTGGATTTCTTTGCAGAACTGTTTCATTCTGGTGCAGCGGCTGCTACCATCAGAGTACAACTCGCTGCCATTTCAAATTTTCATGTCGGAGTTTCTAACTCCAGCATAATGTCTCACAAACTCTGTAAGGCCTTCATGAGAGGTATGTCTCTACTTAGACCCCCAGTGAAAGAGCCCCTTCCACCTTGGGATGTCAATTTGGTTCTGGCCTCCTTGATACTGCCACCCTTTGAACCAGCAGCATCATGTTCCTTGAAATTTCTGTCTTGGAGAACTCTCTTCCTAGTTGCTATTACTTTTGCCAGACATGTTTCAGAACTTCATGCACTATGTGTTCACCCTCCATATCTAGTTTTTCACAAAGACAGAGCTTCTCTAAGAACCAACCCATCTTTTCTACCTAAAGTTTGTTCAGAACACAGTTTGAATCAATCCATTGAACTTCCTGTCTTTTTCCCTAATCATTCCAACAAGGCAGAATACAGATTACACCAGTTTGGATGATGCATAGACAACTGCATTTCTATCTCCATAGAACTAAAGAGATGAGAAGATCAGATTAGTTGTTCCTTTCTTTTGCTAACAACAAACAAGGCCTTCCAGTTTCTAAAGTAACATTGTCAAAATGGTTATCAACACCATAGCCCATATCTACCATTTACGACAAAAAGATCTTCCAGAAAAATCCAAAGGTCATTCAACCATGTCAGTAGCTACTTCGGTAGCGTTTCAATCTAGATTGCCCATAGATTCAATTTGTGCAGCAGCTACTTGGGTTGATCCTCATACATTCATTTCTCATTAAAAAAGTAGATGTGGCCTCCTGGGGCAGGGCTTCCTTTGGTTCCACGGTTCTGAAGAGTCTGTTCCAATGAGCCACCCAGGATTGAGGTGCTAGGGACACTGTCCCATCCAGCAAGAAAGAAGGTGAGATTGGACAACTTAACATAAAGAAGTTATGTACCTACTATAATGTTCCATGTTAGTTGTCCTTCATCTCGCCATCCTTTTTGCGTCCTTCCCTCCTTCCCCTTTCCTGGAGGATTGAGAGGAGTTTCAGTGGCTAATTTGTTTTGTTATTGGCTGCTTCCCAAGCAAACCATGACAATTAACTTTATATCCAAGTTTATTAATGGATTATCTTCTATAATTATGTCTAGTGTGATCTATCTCAAATGAGATCTGGGTAGCTGATGCTGGGCATTCTGGGATGGGGTAGCCTCGAGCCAGTAAAGAGCTCTTGAGCTATAGTAAGTGGGCGAGTCAGAGACAAGGATTAGCTCCGAACCCATCCAGCAAGAAGGAAGGCGAGATGAAAGACAACTAACATGGAACGTTATGGTAGTTACATAACTTCTTTTTCAGTCCGAAGAGTTAGACCACTTAATTATTCCTAAATGTTCAGTCTGTGAATAAGGCTATCATTATATGTAGGTGTACATAGGAAGACTTAATCTATCTTTTGTAGGTATTATAATTTTATTTCTGTAGGGTAGTTCAAAAAATATAGATTCATTAGGAGGGGGTATCGCCCAGGTACAGTTCATTTAGCCAAAAGATCTGTGTCTAATATTGATAGGCATGATTTGTTATATAGATTGGTGACCACATATGTACAGGGTTTTAAAAACATCATACATAGACATTGGAATGTTCTGAAAGCTGATTATAAACTTAATCTTTTGCTTCCTGATAGATGTTCTTTTCATTTAAAAGGGACAAACCATGGGTTCCAAATTCAGTCATTATAAGAGAGTTGGTTAAACCTATTGTTGGATGTATGCCTTGTGGACATTGTTCCTTTTGTGTTATTCAGTAGCAAGAACACGTCTGTTGTATTTGATATTAATTTTAAGACCTCCAGGCCTTTCCATTTGAGTGACATCAAAAACAATGCATTATACAAACATTGCCTTAGACATGCATCAGCATCTTTCAAATTTGTCACAATAGATTGTATAAGGGGCAGATGTTTGAATAAGAAACACTGGCTTGAATTGTTAAGTTCATGGATCATAAAACTTGGGGCTTTGTTTCCACCTGGCCTCAATGATCAATTGTAATAATGATTATTTATGTGATGTTGTGATTGGCTAATGTAGGTATTTAAATGATTGTATTCTGATACTTTGATTCTTTACTGCATTTTTGGTATATCACTGAAGAAGGCTCCTGGGAGGTTTGATTGATGTATGTAGGGTGATTTTTCACTCCTACATGGCTTTACAATAAAATCTTTATGATTTGAATTCGCTGGCTTTTTGACTGTCCATCCTGACTGTTTGCTTTTGGACTACTGTTTGTTCAGTTGCTGGGAATTCTATTATGTTTAATTTATATTTTCATAGTATCTTTATGCAGCTTTGCTGTATTGAGCAAGTTTGGACTTTGTGTTGACATTTGATTTTGTTTAGTACAAGTGAATAGCACGTTTGGATATTTACGTAACCAGATTTCCTGTGTTTTCTCTACCTTGGAACAGCGTTACGTTTGATATTATTTTCTGTGTCTTCTCTTCTTGGAACAGCGTTTTTGTATTAACGCCAGGTCTAGAAAGACTACCATTTCTTTTTTGGACTAAACGAACAGATTTATGTGTGTTATACCAGGTTTTCTAGGATTTCCTTAATGGATTATTGCTTCTTTGATGCATATATGTATTATGGGCTTTAGTGGGTAAGTTTACAGCTGGGCATAATTTTTGTCATTTTTTGATGATTGTGGGCATATTATGTCATACTATTGAAACTTTTTGGATTGGTCAAATACAATGTTCTTATGCTTGTATGTTCTAACTTTGTTCGGATAATATTGTTTTCTTGTATTTGAACGTATGCTTTTTTGCAAGTCCAAACTTACAGGCCTATCTAGTATGCATATTGGTTTCTAGTATGTATACATGGGAAATTGTTGTAGGATATTGGATATTGTCCACACAAGCTCATACATTGTATAAATAGAATTTCACAAATTTCATGACTGTTGAGGGCACAGTTGAATGGCTCTACATTGTTTGTATATTGAAGTTTAATCTCCAGGTTATGTAATATATATACAGGCTTGTTCCTTCTAGTGTTGTTCTATTTGGTACAGGATTTATTGTGTCATGATTTTTACATGTGATCTCAATATCTTCTTTTGGGATTGCAGTTAGGGTCATAGCAGCATTCTTGTCATCATCATTTATTTGGCAGACTTTCTTTTGGGGGAGTAATTTGTTTTTGGGTTTAGTTTTTTGTGATACTCTTCAATAGTCTATTAATGCCCATGTGGGTCATACGTCAGATATATATCCAGTAGGTTTTGGGGGATATATTTCTGTTTTCTGACTCAGGCATAATGTTTCCCATTTTGGATATATATATAATATTTTTTTGAGCTATTATGGTTTTGGTGCCAAAAATTGTTTGTCATCACATATTTATGGGTACTTATCTGTGGAAATTTTGCTGTTAGAGGCAGTATATTAATTGGCAATCTTGGTTATTAGTGTGTTGGTCCAATTTTTATGGTCTGGCACTATTCATAATTGGCCTTTGTCACATGGGGATATGTCTTTTCCAATACGCAGCAAGACTATTTGGAGGTATGTGTTAGATTGGTTTGGCTGCCACATTGTATTGGGTTATTTAGTGGTGTATTGATCCAGAAGACTTATACACAGTAACAATTGACATGTTATTACTTTGTGTATAATGGTCTTTTTTTGGACAACCAAAAGCTTCTGTTTGAGACATCCACAGGATATTTTATATTTGATGAGATTTGTATCATCTTTTTGTCAAAAATATTTTTGTGACAATAAAGATGGCTCTTTCTCCCATTATACAAGGCTTATCGGCTGATATGGATGATTTAACGGTTTTTGGCATTGATAAACAAGGCTTGTCAGGCACTACCAATATTTTGGAGTCTGATTTGGATACACAATGTGATGTGTTTTTCAACAAAATGGGCAACAATATGAAAATGGTCAGGAATAATGTATGGCATTTACGTTTATTTAAAGCATACCAGCAAAACATATTACCTTAGGATACAGCCTTTGGTTTCTCAGATTGATGACCAGCTTACTGAGGATTGGGGTCATATCCAACAGTTGGCTTCCTTGAAATTTGTGGATGCATTGGCCAGTTTAAAGGTACAACAGGGGGTCAAGGATTTGGAAGCCATTTGCTTGGAGGCTAAGAAATAAGTTTGTGACTCTTTTTCGATACATATTAAAAACTTACTACAGATTTGTCCAAGTTGGAAAGCACACTTAAAGATAGGAAAATTAAGAAGTTTCTTAGGGATATGGGGACTATGAGAGGGTAAACCCTTTGATACATCCAAGAATGTTACCTTCCAATTACCTAGAGAGGGAATAAATATAACAATAGGTCATCTACACCTAAACGAAAAAGACAGAAATCGATTCTCAAGAAAACACTGGTTTTCAATAAGTACTAGGATACTTCTTCTAATACTGAAGGAGTCTGATATACACTCCAGGAAGGGTCACCTAAAGCAAAAGGGATAATTTTCACACCCCCAATCTAAACACAGTTTACCCAAACCAAGTCTGGAGACACTTTTGAAGATCATGACACAATAGCCTGTTCCTATTCTAATGTCCACAATATTTCATCGGTTGTATTGACCGATGCACAACTGAATATATTGAATAAAGGGCTCAATTTTGTTCCAGGGTTTTTTGTTTCTGAACAATCCTTGGCTCAGGATGTTATTAATTTTAACATTGAACTTAAAATTGTTTTTTGATAATAATAATTGTGATAATTTGGGTGATACATGTCATGATTTTAGGTTCAAAAAGTCGACATTTAATCCACCCATGTCACATCTAGTGGGGGTATTTCAAAGGAATGTTTTACAGGACATACATTGTCATCTTAAAGAATTTCCTATTCTTTATAATAATTTGTCTGCTGATGAAATGTCCACTTTAAATGAGCTTATTAATAATAAAAATCTGGTCATTATTCAGGCTGATAAGGGTGGAGCGGTGGTAGTATTGGACAAGGTTACTTATGACAGTGAAGTTATGAGACAATTGGGTGATATGCAATATTATAGGCAGATGCCTTTGGATCCTTCACCACATTTTCAACATAAAATTTGTGAATTTTTAACTGAGGCAGTTGAGGAATATATTAAAGAGCAACTGACAGTTGATTCACCCAGTAAACAGTATATATATAAAGATCCACAAACATCCAACAAATCCACCATAGTCTCAGGACATGGGTCACTTACTGAACCATTGTCCGAATATTTAACTAAATATTTAAAACCTCTATTGGGTTCTATTAGAGCCAGAATCCAAGACACCACCCAATTCCTGGATATTATTAATAACTGCCAATTGGAACCACATTGGCTTTTATGCACTTTGGACATTACTTAATATTCCACACTGGGCAGGCTTACAAGCGTTGGATTATTGGCTGGCCAGGTCAGGGTTATATCAACCTGGATTTAATACATTTCTCATATGCCTTACTGAGTATGTTTTATCCAGTAATGGTTCAGAACTGTTGTTATTGGCAACTAAGGGGACTGCTATGGGTGCATCTTTTGCACCCATAATCTTTTATGGCATATGTTGAAGAAATTGTTATTTATGACCAGAGCCATAATATTTATAAGATGGATATCTGTTATCTGGATGACTGTTGGTTGGTGTGGAAGGCTATCTTTTGGAGTTTCTTGGATATCTTAATGATAACATATGGGGGATAGAATTTAAGTTGACTCATCATAGGAATAGGATAGTATTTCTTGATGTAGAAATTAATAGAAACAAGGACAATACCCTATCAACAAGGATGTTCAGGAAATTTCCAGAATTCAATTCATTGTTACATGCTACCAGCTTCCACCCACAACATGTCATCCAGAATATACCCAAATCACAATTTCTTAGAGCCAGGAGAATCTGTTCTAGCCAGCAATCCTTTTTTGATGCCCAGGAGGATCTGACAAATAGATTCATTAGGAGGGTTCATTTAGCCAAAAGATCTGTGTCTAATATTGATAGGCATGATTTGTTATCGTATAGAGAGAAGGACAATAATACCAGGCCACCACCCTTGCGTTTGGTGACCACATATAACATACAGGGTTTTAAAAACATCATACATAGACATTGGAATGTTCTGAAAGCTGATTATAAACTTAATCTTTGCTTCCTGATAGATGTTCTTTTTCATTTAAAAGGGGACAAACCATGGGTTCCAAATTCAGTCATTATAAGAGAGTTGGTTCGGATTTTTCTACCCTCACTCAATGGTCGATCACGGGTAAACCTATTGTTGGATGTATGCCTTGTGGACATTGTTCCTTTTGTGTTAATTCAGTAGCAAGAACACGTCTGTTGTATTTGATATTAATTTTTGGGGCAACTGTAACACTGAGTGGGTCATCTATTTGGTGACCTGCAATTTTCTATGTCGGGAAGACCTCCAGGCCTTAGCATTTGAGTGACATCAAAACAAGCATTAACAATGCATTATACAAACATTGCCTTAGACATGCATCAGCATCTTTCAAATTTGTCACAATAGATTGTATAAGGGGCAGATGTTTGAATAAGAAACACTGGCTTGAATTGTTAAGTTCCAAGGAGAGAAAATGGATCATAAAACTTGGGGCTTTGTTTCCACCTGGCCTCAATGATCAATTGTTATAATGATTATTTATGTGATGTTGTGATTGGCTAATGTGTATAGCCTATGGGTATTTAAATGATTGTATTCTGATACTTTGATTCTTTACTGCATTTTTGGTATATCACTGAAGAAGGCTCCTGGGTTTGATTGATGTATGTAGGGTGATTTTTCACTCCTACATGGCTTTACAATAAAATCTTTATGATTTGAATTTCGCTGAAGCTCGCTGGCTTTTTTTGACTGTCCATCAAAAAATATAAACCCACATTCCTTCATACCCCTTAAAAGATTACTTAATTATTTTCCTTATGGTTTGAAAACATTAGATATGATGTTGTGTTTTCCATCCACTCTTCAATATATGAATTTCAGCTCTCACATTGGCTTCTCTCAAGCTTTTGAATAAGATGCTCAGGCTACTCCCCTTACACATAATCCCTATCTAGAGAACAAGCTACCTCTGATTTCACTTGCCACAGTTAGACCGTGACGGATCTGCAAGTTCTCAGGAGTGTTTAAAAGTTGTTTGTCAAAATTTAGATAAGTGATCTTTTTTCTTTTGAATTTTTTCAGGTCTGTCTCCCCTCCTACCTGTCTCTCATTTTTTTTGTGAAAAGACAACTTACATTTTCTGTTTTTCTATTATATTTGTAAATGCAGTGCATATATATAATGATAAGATACCAAATTAAAAAAAAAAGTATTTTGTTGTGCATCTACCTTCCCTTTTAGGATCATGGGATCATAGGAAATTAGTAGGCTATCGACCCAGAAGACATTTCAAGCCTAGCCATTTCATCCCAATGTACAAATGTTAGTTAATGCCCAAGATTGTATTTAGTAATGACTGCTCATGTCCAAGAGGGTTGTGGGCACTATTATTGGTAAGAATTTACGGTGCCCAATCTACTAGTCAAGGTTCCTTTTGAACAGTGTCATAGAGGTGATCTGTTTCACCTGAATTAAGTAGCCTATTCCAAAGATGCGGCAGTCACTGGGAGATAAATCTGTCCCTCCAGCATGTCCTATTTAAGTTGCAGACCATATTTAGATCCCTGGAACAGGTGGCCCTAATCCAGTTTGATTTACGGATATGCAGCAATTTTATTAGGTTTGGGCTGAGATTGCTCTCTAAGCCAGGCATAAGTCTCCCCTAAGAAGTCTATATGATACAGAATAAAGTGACAAGGACTTTAGTCAGTCTGTGTATGACATGTGCTGGAATCCCTTGATGATCTTTGTTAGAAACCTGTAAGGTTTCTCCAAATGCTGCAGGTGCTTTGTACAGTACATGCCGCATGGGGCATTATACACAGTTATGAGATGGATTAGTGCCAAGTATAAAGGAGTTATAACCTCTTTTGCTCTTGAGCCGATGCCTTTACTAATGAAGTGTGCTACTTAGAAAGCCTTCCTTACTACAGTAGACACATGGTGGTCGAAGTTAGGGTTACAGTCAACTTGTGAACCCAAGTCCCTTACCACTTTGTGGGTACTTGGGGTATTGTTGATTTGATAGTGTGAGGAGACATTGCGCTGAAGGGAATGATACATTTCTCTGCATTCAGTTTGAGACCGTGACTAAGACAACAGTCGTCAGTATGCTTAAGACCCTCCTAGAGTATACTGACATCATTTGGGGATTCAGTAATTGCACCCAGTTTACATTCATTTTTCTTCTTTACCTTTCCTTATTTCTGAGTATTAGATCAAAAGAAAAAAAAACTTTTTTAACTAAAACTTGAGTGCTGTAGCAGTCTGTGCAGGCAGGGTATAAACTCTAGCAACTGTTTGCTACATTTGTAGAAAACAGTTTGCTACAGTTTAAAAAGGAGAAATTGTTTTGTGCTTTAAATTAAAATATGAGCAATGTAGCACTCCATGCTGGCAGTGTATGGTTGAAAGAGGGTTGGGGGCAGGGACACAAATATGGGACCGGAATGGCTGTAGTTGGGGGGTTGGGCATCTGACTACTTGATTGGTTTTAGTTTTGAAAACAAGAGCTGGGCGGTGTAGATGTAACTGTAATAATTAATAATAATTACTGTGAATTAAGTGATTTTTTTTCTTGCTCTTCTTTTGAAGGTCTAAGGGAGTGGGATGCTGGTTCATCATACCATGAACCAGCTACACTTGTGGAAAAAAAAACATTCTTCTTTGTCCTCTCTAAGATCATGTAAGGCTTTTCTTATAGGTGCCTTTTTACTTTGACAACCAATTAAGGACCCCACTCCTACATGGGATTTAGCAGTACTTCTTCATGCTTTAACTCAGCTTCCCTTTGAGCCCTCAGCTAAGGTGGACTTAGTTTTGCTCATGGAAAACACTTTTTTCTGGTTGCTATTACATCAGTTAGATGATTATCAGCACTTCCCAGCTGCCATACATGTTTTTTTAATAAGGATGGGGTGTTCCTTCTGATAACCCTTCTTTCCATTCCAAGGTAGCATCAGAGACAACCATTAACTAGCCCATCAGTTTATCTGTTTTCTTTCCAAGGTTTTCCAACAAGGGTGAATATGTGGTGCACCAGCTGGCTGTGTATAGAGAACTTTGGTTCTATCTCCATAGAACTAAAAATGTCAGGAAATCAAACCAATTAATTATTTGTCTCCTTTTTTGAGGCTAAATTGGGCAGGGCAGTATCAAAAGTAACTTTAGCTAGATGTCTGACTGATTGCATTTCCTTTGTTTCTAAGAATAAAGCGTTGAAGTTACTAAAACCTCCTAAGGCTAATTACACCAGATCTGTGGCCACATCATGTACTTTCTGGATCAAAACCTTCCATGGATGGCATTTGTGTCTCTCATTCTTTGTCCAGTGCTCATACCTTTGTAGCTCATTACAAATTGGACATCTTATCTAGGAATAGGGCAGCATTCGGTTCCATTATACTCTGGAATATCCTTCCTTGACGACCACCCATGATTATTCTAGCTGAGATTGTCTTCCATCTGTTGAGGAATGGATGACAAAGACAGCATCAGATAAAAAAAAGTTATGTATTCACCATAAAAATGCATATGTGTTGTCGATATTTTTGTCCTTCCTCAACCTCCCACCCTCCATCCCCTTTCCTATTTTACAAGTTATTTTCATTTTGGCTCATAGTATGTCCTGAGGAGTAATTCCTCCCAGCCTTGCTGACTGAGATCCAGTTTTCTCCTTCCTGCACTTCCTATAATACAATTTAGTTTGGAGTATGCTTACTGCTTGGTATCTTTTTGCTATAAATTGGTAGGCTGACTAGAGGGCAAACTCTATCTGAGGTATTTCCGGAGAAGAGAGGATAGTGGGTAAGAGGAGCTACTTGAGCTGTGGAGCCAAAGTCTAATGAAGTAGCCAAAGTGTGAACCGAGTTCGGATCTGAGACCCATCAGTTGAGGAGGGATGAAAACAGACAACACAGATGCATCATTATGGTTAGTTACATACCTTTTATTTTTAATTGATATCTACAGTCAGATGCTATTGTCAGATGGCAATGCAATAGCTGCTTTGACTGAGATATCCTTCTATGATAAACCCTATAGCTCTGCACATTTCAGATTTACTGTAGAGCTGTACAACAAGAAAGATATGATAGGTCTCACTTAACTAGTCAGGGACTAAGCAAAAGTGAGAGTAGTTCTGGAAATGACATTCATCAGCCACCTTGAAGAGTTGTGTCCTGGGGTATTAGCACTAACCATCCCATATTCTAGCATGTTTAGCATGACAGTACCCAATCTTCTCATCTTTACTGATCGGTTAGTGTCTGAAATGAGAATTAAGGAGGCTTTTCCTCTGGCCTTCCCCTGAGTTGATAAAGATTTAACTGGCTAGGTTTGAGATTAAGAATCATAGTGCTCTCATCAAGTCATTTAGATCCATGGGGATGGTGTAGATGTAGACTGTGCCTATATTTTTTAACATCTGATGGGACTTGTCCTCACGGGTGTGGGAGCACACCCTGTAGGATCAAGTTTTAACACACACGCAATGCCTTACACAGGTCTCTCACAACCTGGTGCTGCCACTGGTGTTTACTGCCTTGAACTCTGGTGGCTCATCTTCTGCTTCCTCATAGTCTGTTTCCATTTGCTGATTGCTTCCCTCATCACATAAACCTAGGGTTACCACCTGTCCCTCTTTGCGAGGGACAGTCCCACTTTGGGCAGTCATGTACTGCAAAAAATCTAAAAAATGGCAATGTCCTAAGATTTTAAGACAAAATATGTTTTTTACATTTTATTTAATAGTTGCATAAAGCAGTTATTTTGTATCTGAAACACATAAATGTTATTTGAAATATCATAAGCTTGTCAAATGCTACAAAAATAAGTGCTTATTTTGGCAAAAAAGTGAAGTTCTGTCCTTTGGATTGGCCGTGAGTAGGTTTTCTCCTGCAAAATTTCACATTTCTACACAAAATGTCCCACTTTGGGCATTTGAAAAAGTGGCAACCCTACATAAACCTAAGTTGCTATGTGCTGGAACTAATAGTTGGGAGTATCTTCCTTTTCTCTGTTTTCCCTGGTGACCAATCCCAACACCCAACTGAACAAAGGCTCACAAATTCCTGGCACCCTCTTCAAATATGTGTAACCCAAATAAAACCAAGACCCATTCCTCCACAGGAGGAAGTGACTGAGACAAACCAAAGCATACCAAAGGAGGACTACAACAGGACAGGCAAAAGTCTAAAATCCAAAGATTAAATCTCATAAAGCCAGAGGCAAGAGAAAAAATATAAAAGACAATGCTTCGGCCTTCTTCCAAGGATCAAATTAGAAACCTGGGTGAAAACTCCCAGATATGCATAGAGGCCTTCCAAACAAATGATAAAATACACTGAACACACTGCCAGTTGTTAAAGTTGGTTGACACAAACTGGCCCTCCAACATTCCCTCCCCCAACAAAAAGGCAGCATAACTCCCCCTCCCTCCCCATTCTCTTAAAGAGCTCCCAAAGGAGCCAGCTCCCCCCCACTCCCAACTCTCCCAAGCGGATGGTGAGCACAGGTGAACCTCCAAAACTCCTCGCTAACTAAACCCACAACTAAGGCTGCTGTTTAATGTACAGGCTGTTAGGAACATAAGCTCCTGCTACAGGTTTAATGCGGCAAACCCTGTTCACCACTGCCCAAAGGTGGCGTCTTCACGTACCCGTTAGACCCTCAGGCAGCAGTAAAGAAACTGATCCCATGAGCTTGACGAGCCTGGTCTGCGGAGCCCTATGGAGAGCCTGGTCTGCAACATTCTAGACAAAAGATCATTGGGACTTACTCAATGACAAAAGACATTTGGGACTTCCTACATTTTGCAGATCCTGCCTTTTGTCCTTTGTTCACTAAGTTTAACAGTCACTATAAGGCAGTTCACACAGCCTATCACAAGTCACACCTTACCTTGACCTTCACTAAGGCCTTTTGAACACCTACCGAGACTTGGCAAGCACGAATAAACTGACCAGCTTAAAATGTAAACTCACCAAGGGCATGCAAGCAGAAACCACACAGTCAGGGACAGCTGATGAGTTGTCAGAGCTGACAGTCTGAGTTGCTGGAGCTATGTCGGGCTCTATGGTGTCAGCTATGTTCCTCTCTGGCGGACCCCTCGCCTCTCAGTTCTGGTTTTGGCATTTATTTTTCTGAAGTACAGGCAACAGATGACAGATGACTGGCTGCACTGTCGCCGCATGACTGCCAAATGTCCGATACTCATTGATGCCTTCAGGGGACACACAAAACTCACAGAAAATGGCTAATGGTGAATGAGCCAAAAATGTATAGCATGAGAGCCTGGAAAAAAGCTGAGCACCAAACAAGGGAAAAACAAGGCACCCACATACAAAGTACATAGGCAGAATCAGATTAGGCAGGAATCAGGTTGAGGGAGACCTACAGGGAATCAGACTCATTTGGACTCAGGTTGACAGTAACCTCTCATTTGACACTCACATTACTAAAGTGGTTAGATTATCATCAAGAATTCATCTAGATCATCCAAGTGTTCTTTCTCTTCTTCCATCAAGGAATCACAATGCCCCATTTGGGATGAGTATCAGGCCCCATTTGGATATGCAGTTGGTTGAAAAGTGCAAGTTCCTCACCAAGAGGATAAGATAAGGGAAAGATATGTATTCCATAATAACCCGACTGAAAAATATAAAAAACACCCACAGTCATTACTCAGAGGTGATCCTATCAGAGGTGATCTTGTGCCTGGCGTACAAGGCCATGTCAATCATGAATTAATGGAGACATGCTCCACCTCAATCCAAAAATCCATCAGACAAGTGAAAACAAGTGACTTAAACCAATACATAAAGAAAAATAGGGCGTGGAGCTGAACCCGGCTCCCCCACACTCTCTGGAAGAATCCCAGTCCATGTTAGGCAAGCTCCCCTCTGACTCTCTATTCAAGAAATCAGAGAGTGGATGGCAGTGGATGGGTTTACCCCGGGAGGGGGGTCATCTCTGTGTCACCTCTAGCATAGTAATAAAGTAACTAAACCCTAAAAATAGTATTCTCATCCTAAGGGGGTGGTGTAAGCCACATACACTCTGGCTAGGCTTATAAATGCCTTAGGGCAGATAGCCTAGTACGAACCTATGAACCTATGAAAGCGATTCTCTGGATCTGGAGGTTATTGTATCAGAGACAGATGCATAATGTGCTTTGCTAAGGGTAGATTCTTTCTAATGAATCTGGTAATTTTTTTTCAGAAGGTAATGGAAGCCATGGACAATGGTCAAATTGTTCATACATAATACCTAGACCTCACCAAGGCATTTCCTAGTATTCCACATGCGAACATTATTCAAATTGATCTTTATGTAGTCAGATAAGTAGCTAATTGTCAGAGGGTTGGAACCCACTCTGTGAGGGTGGCAAATACTTCTTCAGAGAGCAAGAAAGTTACCATTGTGGTACCTCAGTGCTCCATGCTGTTCAGACTATACTTGTCTAATCTCCAAATCAAAAGCATGGAACTCTAGTTAAACAAGTTTGCAGATGACTGTAAACCAGTTATTATACCTAAATCTCCTTTGGATATGCTGAAACTACAAAGTGAACTTACATGTGTAAATAGTTTGTGTTCTGAAAACAGGCAAAAACTTAACATTAAAAAAAATGCAATATTTTTGCATTTGGCAAAAAAAACACTCACCCAGTTTATAATATAGAAAATACCTCACTCCAAAATGAATTGGTTGTGAGAGACCTTAGAGTATGGATAGATAACGCCCTTTACTTTGATCATCATGATTCAATATTGGTCAGGGAATCCTTCTGTCTGACACAGCTGATCACCTAGGGTATTTTCTTTAGATGCAAAGAAGCCAACCCTCCGATATATATTATAAGGTCTGTCATTTAACACAGTGCCCCCATTCGAATGAATCTTACTAAACATATCAATCAGTTGGACTGACCCCAAAGGTTCCCAGCAGAAAATATCATGGGCCTAAAAGAACTGAGCTATGGTTCCTGACAAAAAGATAATGGGACTAAGGAACCTGAGCTACCAAGAGAAGCTGGAGGCATTGTCCCTGTATTCAGTATCCTATGTACTCCTTAGGGGTGAACTATGATTTGACTTCTGGGCCATTAGGGATCCAGCAGTCCAAGACATCTCCACAAATCAAAGAGTCAAGTGAACACCAGCAAATAAACAAATCATAGTGGAGACAGAGCGATTAGTCACACAGCTACTACCCCCTCTCTGGAACAAACTTCCTGTCCAGCTCAATTAATCTGACATGCTGTCTTCCTTTAAGAAGGAAATAGACAGTTGGATGAGTATTCATAAATGCACCCTCCCCAAAGGAGGAAAGGTCTAAGGGTGGGTACTGACAATATGTAAATGGCCACATGGCCCAGTTGCCTTGTAGATGTTATGATTGTGTATTATTATTATGATTATTATTACTACTCCTGCTAATAATACCTCCCTTCTCAATGCTCCCATATGAACCTTTCATTGTGGAGGCTGTCAGGCTTATAAGGTTTATTACAGGCTGACATTTTTCACCTGTACCTTGCCCAAAGAGATAGATAGACCATTATTTCATGAAAGAATGATTAGGAAAGGTGGGTCCTTGCCCCACAGAAGCTTTTCTAAAAGATGCTGCTTTTGCAGCCTCAAAGCATGTAAATTTAATTGCTTTTGTCATCAAGGAGATTGATCCCTACCATAGTGGAGTGACCACCTGACCATTTTGCCTGTGATGCATTCCTACATGATCCTTGTAGCCAAGCACAGATCCCAGAGACCACAGCAACTTCTCACCTCGCTACCAGATAGGGAGTCGTATTCTTTGGTCAGAGTTCATAAAGGGATATCTTCCTCTGCTACGTTAAGAGGCAGTTCCTTAATTATCCGTCTTACCTGTACCAGTTCTAGTCCTTCCTTGGGGATCAAGGTCTGGAAAAGTTCTTAGTCTTCCAAGAATCTGGGCTCAAGGCAGCACCTGAAATGACCCTATTCCTTCTACAGTTGTCTGTTATAAAGTCTGCTGTACGTTTGACTGTGGAGATGCTATAACCAGAAAAGAAAACTTAATAATGGATGGTGTGTGTCAAGTTTTTCAAGGATGAGATTTGGCAGGCCATTCTTGATACCTTTTGGGGATGAGATGCTCTTTGGAGAGCATTCTCAGGACCTGAAGAAAGATCTCCAAAAGTAGAAATAGGAATTGACCACAGTGAAAAGCATCTTTGATGCTCCTCAACTTCTCCTTCTTCTGTGCTTACCAATTTCTCCAAGAAGTAGTAGCCCCCATCTTGAGATAAGGAATGCCACAAGGTGTCTGGCAGTTTTTCCCCTTCTTCATTCCACCTTGCAAATTAAGATTGCACCAGTACAGCACATGAGTCATGACTACCATACCAGGTCTATCTGTATTAAGGTAGTTATTCAAGTTTGCCTCATCTGGGAGAACCATAGTCATATACCACAACTTGAATTGTAGAGGAAAGATAGATATTTGCTCCAGTCTTCTTACCCACAAAATAAAATAAACAGAGGATGCCATGGGCAGTCATGTCTTAAGTTAAAGGCTTCTTCTTCAGAAACAGCTGAATTCAGGTGCCAGGTAGTCTTCACAGATTTCTTGGAACAGACTTCTACCTGTTCTTCAGTCTGGCCTTAGACCTTGCCCTCCCTTCATAGAAGTCACACTGTTCTACTTTTGCCCATTCATTTTTCTAAATATGACATAAGACTTCTCTCCTGTTCTATACTTAAGTGACTTCAACAAGTATGTCTTGTTTGTCAAATTCTAGATGGCTACTATTTAGAGGTCTTTTTCTGATATAGCAGGGAGCCAGGACTGTATCACTAGGCATAATGGACAACTTTTTTGCACAACATTGTTTGGGGTCCTTGCAGCAGGTTCCTTCACTTCTATCTGGGCTTTACTTTCAGCACAAGTTATACCTAGAATGTTATCAATGTGCTAGTTATGCTGGTGGATGTCTTGGAAGAGGAGGAACTTCTGTTCCATTACTTCCAGTGGATACCTCTTTTTGGACAATTAAGGTCCAACTTGCTAGAACACCTTCTTGGTGGTTGTCTTTGGTGCATTCTCATTTGGCAGCAGACCCTTAGGTTTCCAAAAAGCTTGAGAAATCCTCTTTTACATGTGTACAGATAATTGCATTTATTAAGGTGTAAGGCACCCTTTATTACTGGTTAATGTTCATCATTAGATCACTGTTGCAATAATGCAAACTTATCAAACTTATCCTGCCAAAAATACCATATGTCTGGCCTGCCTACAAAAGCATAGACAGCTCCCACTCATGCCATAAGCTGGCCTACAGCATATGCATAAGTGTACATGCTGGTATTTAAGGGACATACAGGTGAGGAAATCCTTAGAACTTTCTTGCCACCAATATGTGAAGGAAGACTTCATCGGAGTTATGATCTGTTAACTATATGGCCTATTCCACTGACATTCGTTGTGGATAGCTAAGTACCCCATTTCAGAATTTTCCTCTTTCCTTGTTTTTCTCATGAAAAATTAGTTCATGTCATCTGTAATAATGGGAATAAATATCTTTATCTTTAACACAACTGTAGTAGAATACCCCAGCACAGACACGCAGCAGATAGCAAATAAATCCAGAAAAGCTCAAGAAGACGAAAATAAAACTTTAATGGTGAGTGCTTTCACAATCTAAACAGATCACATCATCAAACCATAAAACACTGAAGGATAGCCCACTTATTAAAAGAACAATAATAGGTACTAATTAATAACAGCCAATCAAAACATTTTCTCAATAATATAAAATAGGGAGGTAATGAAAATAAATTAAAAGACAATATCTATCCTATCATAAATTCTACATCAGTAAAACAGTAAAGGCATCATCTATTATATAATGTACATTATACATAAAACTCATTTATAAATAGCAGTATATTATACACATAAACTTAAAATCTACCTATTTAAGTTTCCTAGCCTTGAGAGCTGGTTTAAGGGAGACATAATCATTCAACCCTAATTCATGGTGCGTAGATATGGAAAGGATCCAATGCAATTCCTTGCATTCAGTTTCATTAATTAAATCTCCTTTCCTCATACTATCTTGTACCACTTCAATCACCATGAACTTAAACCAGTGATTATCCCCTTTGGAATTAATATGCTTTGCTATTGCACTATACTGAAGGTTTCTCCGTGCACAATAATAATGGTTCCTAATCCGCTCTGTCAAGCATCTTTTAGTTTTGCCTATATAAAACACAAAACATATGACACAATATGTTAAGTAAACTATATTTTTAGTATTGCAATCTGCTGAAATCTTAAAAAGAAACATTTTTGCCACTCTCTGGGTGCACAAAGGTTCCACTTTCATCAATAAACTGACAAAATGCACATTTATTACATTTATTAGTATTACCAACAGTTAATAGAAGTGAACCTAAACTCTTATTAGCACTCAGGTAACAAAGCCTCTGCTTTAAGAACTTCTTATTTTTATATATAAAATTCAGGATTGACCATACAAACTTCGACACTTCTGCACCTGTTCTTAAAATGTGCCAGTTCCTACTAATAATATTTCTAAGTCTCATACTATCAGTACTATAAGGAAGACTATAAAGCACACTATTTAATCTACATTTACCTTTTTCTATAGGACTTGAGGAAGGAGTGGAGAAATAAGGTTTTCCGTGGCCTACTCTTTGTTTTCAGGCTATAGAGCATGCTAAGTCTATCTCTGTGTTCTTATATCCTCTGTCTGAAAACTCAGATCTAATAATTTCTAAACCTTTCTCAAAGTCAGCTTCTCTGTCATGAAGCCTAGATGTCCTAAGGGCTTGTCCCTTAATCACATTTCTAAAAACATGGTTCGGATGCATGCTAGTACTGTGTTAATAGGAGTTTGTATAACAATCTTTCCTGTGCATCTCAGTAAAAATCATATTAACATACTTAACCAAACGTACATCTAAAAAGTCAATACTATGTATTGAACACTTTATGGTAAACTTTAAGAAATTGCTACTGCTGTTCAAGAATAATAATAAAAAAAAATTCTAAGCACAGGGGTCCCCACCCCAAATAATAGAAAGATTGTCCACAAATCTACAATAAATACATACCAACTCACTATAGATGGAATTTATGTGTATTATATACTGCTATTTAGAAATGAGTTTTATGTATAATGTATATAATAGGTGATGCCTTTACTGTTTTATTGATGTAGAATTTATGATATAATAGATATTGTCTTTTAATTTATTTTCATTACCTCCCTATTCTGTATTATTGAGAAAGTGTTTTGATTGGCTGTTATTAATTAGTACCTATTATTGTTCCTTTAGTAATGGGGCTATCCTTCAGTGTTTTATGGTCTGATGAAGTGATCTGTTTAGATTGCAAAAGTGCCCACCATTAAAGCTTTATTTTTATGTCTACTTGAGCTTTGCTGGATTTATTTGATATCTGCTGTGTGTCTGTGCTGGGGTATTCTACTACAGTTGTGTTAAACGTTTATGCCTTGCACAGTTCATTGCCATTGCTATTCTTTTTGTTCGTATCTTTATTTTTAAAATTAGACAGAGGTGTGCTGAACATATGTCAAGTATCGCATTTTCTTCTTTATGTGCCAAATCTTCTTTTACCTTTCAGAATAAAAGTCTGCACACACTGTAAATCTAATAAAGGTGTTTTATTATGTAGTAGCAGCATACAATGGAAGTAGATATAGTAATTCAACAAGCTCTGAACAAGGCTTATACAGGTTTTATTTTATTTTATTTATTTATTTTACATTTGTTGACCGGGCTAGTCCAACTGGATATATATGTCCATTTTCAGTAGAGGCCCGGGGAGATAAGCTCCACTATACAGGTAATAGAGATGAGAGGTTATTTCCTTTTTTCTGTAATGGCAGAATTAACACAAACTACACTGTTCTCTGTAGTTTCTGGACTTTTACTGACTTCTGAATATCTGTATTCAACCGTCTGAGAATCTCAACTGAACTGTTGTAGTCAGTCTTCTCCATACTGAACTGACTTCTGACTATAAAATAGTACTTACAGTATCCGTTTCTTCTTTACTTTGCCCTAAAGTCTGTGTATTATTATTTACAATGGCATTTACTCTAACAAACTGATCTGTTTTTGCAGGATAGGTCTTTGCACGCTTATCCCCCCTCAGTGCAAGATTTGCACTGGCTTCTGAAAACAAACTAGAATTTATTGCAATCAGTTCATTTGTATCTGAAATCATACCATTATCGTAAACCCGAGACACTAAAAATGTCTGGTCTGTGCTCTGTCCTAAAATTTGCATGCCTCTTACACAGGCTGAGTTTGTCAGGCTGATCTGTATTTGCAATATTGTGACTTAACTCTGCATTTTTAATTACATATACTGGAGCATTTACATGATTTCTGAAGACTATAAACTAGATTTGTTACAATTTGCACATTATTTAAATCTAAAACCATACTGAGATCAGAATCAAAACATACTGTCATTTCTGTAAATACTGATTCATACTACAATCATAAGGAATGTGTTCCCATACCTTACATATTACAGTTTCCTTCTGTGTTTTAACCCTTTTGTGTCTAGAAAGAATTAACATTCCTAAACTGATTGTTTATAATTAAATGAACATTTATTGAACAGACTTTGCAGACTGCTTAACCCAGTTTTTAACTTTAAACCACACATTTACTGGTGCTTTTACTGTAAAAGTCTTTAAACTGTTTTTAAATTTTCTGTCTGACATAGCTATAAAATTTTAAATTACTGATGCACTTACCATAGAAGTCTTTAAACTTTTCTGAGATTTACTCTTTGATTTTGCTTAGAAAATGCATTCTAATAAAAATGAGTGCTCACTTAAAAACAGTTGAAGGGGTGTTGAGAATGTGCCCAATCATCTGTCAACTTCTTCGTGCTCTCTCTTGTAAGAAGTCCCTTACCTCTTCGACGTCACACTGGGAAACTTGAAGGTCTGTCATCTTCTTTGGAGGTTGTGGACTTTTCCAGTACTGTTGCTGTGAACTGGATAATGTCCTTTACACTGGCAGCTTTTAATGGATTTACTATCACATAGTTGATCACACTTTATACGATTGGCATATGTGCAAAACCTCATTTGCATATCTAAAAACATGAGCACCGCAATGTTGAACCTTTACTATTACAAGGTTCGACATTGTGGTGCAGATCGCACTAAAGTGGGGATCAGGAAATGTACCCTTTCCTTCACTGCAGTGCTATCTCGGAGTTTGTATATATAAGTGGGGGGGGGTGCAGCCCCCCACATGGGGGTGCAGGGGGGCACAGTCCCCCTTCAAAAAGTGTGTTTTAATGCTGAGCAGATGTGAGCATTTCAGTAAAGTCGACATGTTCAACATTCGACTTTACTGAAAAGCTTAGTTCGGAATTTACTGTGTTCGGTGTTCTGATTTTCGAATATGTTCGGAAATCTGAACATTCGAATGCAGTGAATCCAAACATATGATAGTAAACCCTTTTAATGATGTGTCCTTTCTTGGGGAGTCTGAACTTTTTCTGTACTTTACTGTATATTTGATTATGAGGAAATGTTCTTAAGAAACACTGCTGCTCTGTAAAATAGTCTGTCTGCTGATGAATAACTGTTGATTTGCAAGATTGCTGTGGTGTTTTAGAATTCACTTTAACTGTCAGTATTGTCCTCCCAACACTACCACTAGCCACTTTATTCACCATTGTAAGAACTGGAATGAGTGTGTCTTTATCATTTAAAATTACCCAGAGCTATGCTGAACAAATGCCAGATATCTCGGTTTCTCCTTTATGTGCCACATCTTCTTGTACCTTTTAGAATAAAAGTCTACACATACTGTAAGTCTAATAAAGGTAGTCCTGAATTCAGTAAAGCCTGCACTACCTGCTGAAACTATGTGCATGTTGGGGTATGATGCGCACGTAGTAGGGCACCATTTTGCATTCAGTAAGGGGCTCTACATGCCGAAAAATGCCATAAAGATGGTAAACATCAGGACATGCTAATTACGACATAAGCAACTGAATTGTATGCTACTCAATCAATCCAAAATGAAGGAGCTATTCAACAAGCTATAAAGCAGTCTTGTAGACTCAGTGCAGGTTTTGCCTGCGAATTTCAAAACCTATTGGAATACAGCCACAAAAACTACTCTACATGGAAACAGTGTTAGGGGCTGCTGTTGCTCTCATATATGTGTATGAGCAACAGGCTCAAGTCTATGCTGCTGCTGCTGCTAATAGACCTCAGCCAAGAAGGAGAAGGGTGTTTATACCCTGTTTAAGTTTTCATGATCTGCGTGAGGTGGAAATTGTAGAGTGCCAGAAGGTAGATAGAGACACACTACAGGAACTCTGCAATCTCGGTCATCCTCAACGGACAGCAAGGGCAAATCGAGGAGAACCAATACATGTGGAGACTAAGGTATGTGTAGCACTTTCAATATTACCTACAGGAACCTTCCAGAGACCAACAGGGGATGTGCTGGGAGGGTCAGAGGCATCAGCATCCAGGATCTTACATCAATTCCTGAATGCTGTGCTACAACATAAGCAGTGACTACATATATTTTCCCCTTACACCTGAGGACAGAGCTACAACTTTGAAAGATTTCTACCCTGTAGCAAACTACCCTGAATATTTATTAAGATATTTGTAGAAATATGAAAAAATATGCATAATTGTACAATTATCAATATAAATAACACTGAATATCTTTCAAGATGTACAACTTACAGTGCAAATACCAATAACAGTTTTCTGTAACAGCGTCTAATGTTTCACCTGATGCCATGTAATAGTTTGTAAGGCACTTGTGTTTTTAACTCTTAAGTAAATATGGAAATACTGTTTATTATCACAATTTCTAACACACAACTTATAATATCTCCAATATAGACTGATATAAATCGACACTGATGATAAATTTTCCTGTCTCCTAGCATGGCATTTCACCATACTCCTCAGCAACATGTTAGTCTCTCAGTTTTGAAAATATGAACATAAATATGAAAATATGAATTATAAGTGGCAAACAATTAATTTTTCTGCTGCAGTGCATTGTACATTAACAATCATAGTGCCATTTTTAATACATCATCGCCTTTTCTAATAGTATAATTAGCTGATAGATTGCTTAGTTAAAGAAGCTTCATCCAAAAAAGGTTTGGATGCCATAAGGTGCTATGGTTGTTAACTGGAAGTACACAAAAAGGCGTTTTAGGCTTGAATGAGTTAACATCTCATCTGAAGGATGATGCACTCAGGAATGCACCCCCTAATGCTGCACTGCACTGTCAGCAAATTTGATCACGTGGAGTGGAAATTGAGCCCAGGGCCTTCTGGTCTTCAAGCACCAAACAGGAGTATGCCACCTGTTGCTCTACCAACACTGTTAACCATCCTTCTTCTGAGGTGAAAACTTTTTTGAATGCTTTAGTGTCTTCTTCTCAGGTTATTGATAATGACTTAATGTTCTTTTGACACCGCATATACTGTCTCCTGGGCTGCTGCTTCTGGTCTGTCATGAGAAAATGTATTTGATTACAATCTAAGGTCTTCCGGAAGATGTTAAAAATGAAATTTTAATTCTCCCCTAGACAAAGACGTTCTGTTTTGCCTCTCTGCAGCTGAAGTTCTTGCGAGGTTTGATGAGAAGGGAAAGTTAATACAAGGGGTAACCAAAATCTTCCAGCCTTTCTTTTCTAAAGCAAATAAAAAAATTCCTTCTACCTCCGCTCCCTTTTTCAATGAGCAAAACAACAGCATGGGGGCTCTATAATGAAAAGCAAAGTCTCTTAAAAGCAAGGACACTCCAAAACTTCAAAATGGCTATTGGTTTTTTAGCCCCCCCCCCCTTCCCCCACAACCTCTCCCTCAGTATTTGTCTTCCTATGTGGAACCATATTGTTCAAACTGTTAGGTTCTGAAAATCATTCAACAGGATTACGCTTAACAGTTTATTCCCTCTACCTTTTCTAAGGGATCCCTGCTTGCCCATTAACTATATTTTCATAGTTTTCTCCTCTTCTTGAACAGAGTTTATCTCAGGGAATCATAGAACAAGTTCCGCAGAACAGACAGTTGAAGGATTTTATTTAAGGTATTCTCTAGTGCTAAAGAGAGAAGAGATTTGGAGGCCTGTGCTAGTCCTCTCCATTCTCAATCTTTTTATAAGGTTACAAATTTCAAAATGTTGTCCCTTCAGACATTGTTACCTCTGGTTCCTTCACAAGTTTTCATGGTAAGCTAGATTTAAAATATGTTTGCTATCACTGTCCCATTGGCAAGTACTTCAGATTTTTTTATGATTTTCTATATCTGGCTTGCCTTATCCTTTGGAGTGTCTATAGCTGTGAGGGTATTTATGAAGTGTCTGGTTCCAGTAACTGCTTATTGCAGACTTGAAGGCATTGACATTTTTCCTTATTTGGACAATTGCAGTATATTTGCAGGCTCTTTACAATTTGACTCTTCAAGCTACATACATTCTGTCAGAGCAAAACATTGTAGCAGACAAGCTAAGCATGACTAGGACGGACCCTTATGAATGGAAATTTCACCCAGGGTTTTCCAAGAATTTATTCATCTGTGGGGAACACCAAATAGATCCATTAACCTCCTTTCAGAACAGAAAAGTAATGATATTCTACTTCAGGATTCCTTGCAAACGGGCCTGAAAGATGGCTGCTTTCTTATTCCCATGGATGGGAATGATGTTCTTTATTTGCTTACTGCTACAGCAGCCTAAGCTATATGGATTATGCCATGCCAGCTTCCAAAGCTTCAGGGTACCTTCTGCCTGCCTAAACCATTAGCCAGCTCAAGCTGAACTAACTAGAAGTCGTGTTTATGCACCAAGACCTTCAGAGTTTTCCTGCCACAAAAGAAAGCACTTCCTCTGTGGGCTTTCGAGGATCTCTATTTGGCTAATTGTGTTATATTGCTTGGCAAACAAGTTGCCTTTTTTTGGGGGGGGGATTCCACACTATTTATTTATGACAGAAAACTTACATTTCTGTAAAATATTTATATTTTAGCTACAGAAAAGTGTTTTTAGTCTCTGTCGTGACTTTTGTTCACTTTTTAACAGAATTGTTGCTTTTTTGTTTTTGTGATAAAAAGTTGTTGAAACTTATTTAAAACTACCCTTTCTGTGGAGAAACTGTTTTTTTTACTTTTGGGAACTGTGGTAGTTATTGTGCTTTTTTTACTTTGTGTGAGGGTAGAGTTACTTTTTTATAACTTACCTGTTTTAATCTGTATTGCTGCTAAGCTTCCCTGGGAATCAGACACCTTTTATGACCTGACCATGGAACAACCTTCCAGTTTCACAGTTGTACCTTCTTCCAGCCTCACAAAAGAAAAAGATTAATTAGCCTTTGCCACCACAGCAGGCTGATATTTTGGCTCAGCCATGGGTGAGTGACTCTATTTTGGCAAAAGCTGGCTCCTTCGACCACTCAGCTTTGTCCTTGGGTCCCACTGGTGTAGTCCCTGTAGCCACCATGGGCCAGGGGTTAAACATGTCTTCTGCAGCTGTTGTTGTGCCCTTTTCTGGTAGTGGAGAGCCACTCTTGCTGATCCTGGGATAAGGGGCAGAGACTGCCTCTCTACTTAGCCAGAAAGCTGTACCCATCCCTAGAGAGGTGATTACTGGTAATTCTGGGTCTGTTTCTTCAGGTGTTTGTTGTCAGAAAGAAACAAAAGAGTAAAGATATTCCATCACAATGACACTAGGCAGGAGTAATTTATTTGGCTAAGCTCAGGGTTTAGTGCTGGTTCTTAACCCTTCTTGTAGGGCTGGTTTGAAAAGAAAAATGGATTCTTGTTTTCTTGAAGAGATTTAAGAGTTTGAACCTCAAAAGGACTTGAAGGGACAGATGATGTAATATCTTCACAGATTTCTGATTCTGATTCTGAGGAAAGTATGGTTTCATGTGGTCCCGGTGAAGGCTTCTTCTTTGAGGCTATTTCTACAATCAAGCAGTTGTTTCAGTGGGGAAACAAATATGATTTATTACAATTGGAATTTCCCCCTGTTCATTCTGCTTTGGTGGATGTTTTTGTGACAGCCTACAATTTGCCTGACAAGTCACCCTGCTGCACCCCCTCCCCCAAAATGCAGAGTATAAAAGGTTACTTAGTCTTTTAAGTTTTTATATACTAATCCCAGACCTGACCTGGCTGCTGCAACTATGTGTATTTTGTTAATACCAATTCCTCTCCTAACAAGGATGAGAAGGCTTTTGATAAATTTGGGGAAAAAAGTGTATGCTCCTGTCTCTTGTTTTCAGAATTTTCATCTCTCTGGCTCATATGTTGAAGTTTATCTTGGGCCCTTGTGAAAATTTGATGAATGTTTTGGCCTTTATTTCCCCTTGTGAGGAAAAATCTTCTTTGTTAATTTGGCTTCTACTGTTTATCAAGTCACTTTCCATTGTTTGAAATGTGCATATGACTGTACTGATGCCACTTTCAAGGCTGCTACCACTGGAATTATGAGGAGGCTTGCCTGCCTGTTTTCACAAAAACCTTTTTAATTCTCCCCTGGATAGAGAACTGGGTTTTGGGCCTTCTGCTGCAGATGTTATTAAAAAGTGTGATGAGACGGGGATGCTGATTCAAGGGATCTCTCATAATTTTCAGCCCTTGTCCAAATCAACCTAGGGATTGTATGCTCTCTCTCTCTTCTAATTTCAATAAAAAGAAAAATAATCAGTCTCAGCTAAGTGCTGGAAAGCAGAATTTTAAATAATTAGTGACAGAGAGGTTAAAAACAAAGGCAGAATCTCCTGGAACAAAGGTCAGTCTGATAAATCTGAATAACTATATGATGGACTTTCTTCCATCCTCCCACCCTGGCAGTCCTTTAATTCTTCCAAAAAGTCTGAGCCTCCATTTCTCTCTTTGGCAACAGATTGATTCAGACAGATGTGTTCTGAAAGTAATCCATCAAGGTTACAGACGACAGTGGGAGTCTCTCTCTCTGCTTTTCCAGGGATTCCTTCTTATTCGTCAGACCAAACTCTTCTTTTCCTTCTTGTCATCCAGCATATACTTACTCAGTGAATGACAGAAGTTGTCCCTTCTTCTCAGGAGAAGGATTTTATTCAAGGATGTTTCTGATGCCAGAAACAGAAGCCTCCCGGAGACCATATCTGGACCTTTCCTTTCTGAACCACTTTGTGATAGAGCACAAGTTCAAAATGCTGTGACTTCACAACTTGTTACCCTGTATTCCCCATTTGAGTTTCCTAATGATGTTAGAGTTAAAAAAGCATATCATCACATTCCAACAGATCCAGATTTCAGGTGTTTCTTAAGGTTTTATGTGTCTGGATCGCATTATTTCTTCTCTGCCTTACCCTTTGAGCTTTCTTCTGCTCCAAGGGTATTCACGAAATGTTTACAAAGTGCTTAGCTCCTGTAATAGCCTAATACAGACTACAAGATATTCACATTTTTTTCTTATTTAGATGACTTGTTTATCTTTCCAAAGTCTTTTTCAAAGTGTCGGGAATCCCTCACTTAAATAAGGGATATCCTACACATGCTGAAATTCCAAGAGAACATTCAAAAGTCTTTTATGATTCGTTTTTCACAGGATTGTTCTTTTCTTCCACAAGAAAAAAAAAACAGGTTTGTATTTAGATCTATTCCTGAGGTTTTCTACTCAGACTTTTGTCTCCTTAAGGAGATTCCTCAGGATTCTTACTCTCATGGCATCAATGCTACTTATGATGCCTCTTGCAAGACTCCACATGAGAAAGTTACAATGGTACCTGAAATCTGTAGAGTCCCAGCATGAACAGCCCTTGACCTTTCAGATTGTAATTCCAGAATTTGTGAAAGGGAGATTGTATGATGGGACACGGACACCACATCTCTCAGAATCCAAGTCTTCCATTCTCCCCACCTGCTGCAACACAGTCAGTTATAACAGATGGATTTGACTTTGCTTGGGGAGCAGTGTCACTGAGGATAAAAATACAGGATCTTTCAAGCAAAAAGACAGACCAAAATGCATCAACAAAAAAGAGATATTGGCTCTCATAAATTCAATTAGCTCTTTAAATCACCTGTGATCCCCAGGACCTATACAAGTGTTTAGAGACAGTCCCATAGTTATGTGGAACATAATCAAGCAAGGAGGAATCAGATCTTATATTCAAGCAAGGAGGAATCAGATCTTACCCTCTGTGCACATTAGATATGGTAGCCTGGTATATAGCTTTTCAGCATAATTGCACTTTTCAGGCATTTTGCATTCTATCAGAGCAAAACTGTTTGGCAGACAAGCTTAGCAGGACAAAAACAGATGCTCACGAATCAAAGCTGAATCTGAGTGTCTTGCAATATTTGATTCATCTGTGGGGAATGCCTCAAATGGATCTTATTGCATCCTGTCTAAACAATTAATTGGAAACATTCTGGTCCAGGACTCCATGCAACAAGGCCTGGAGGACAGATACCTTTTCTTTTCCATGGATAGGAATGTTCCTGTATGGTTTTCTACTCAGACAGCAATGGTTCTTCTGTATTCTGGAAGTGGCCAAGGGCAAGTACCACAAGCTTCCTCAAAGACTGGATTTACTTGCACAAGACCAGGGGTGTTTGATACTTCCCGGTCACAAACAACTGCAGCTGACTAGCTGGATGATAGGATCTTAATACCTTTCAAGCACCATTTTTCTGAGGACATGTAGCAGATATTAATGAAAACAAGAAAACCTGCTACTAGAAAACCCTATATTAGAAAATAGAAAAGGTTTTCTAGCTGGTGCAAACAGAAGAACCAGCACCCATTCAGAGCTAGTGTTTCTCTGGTTTTCCATTATTTGTGTGGGTTGCATTACTTGTAAGAATTACTGTCCAATGGCCTGTCCTATTCCTTGATCAATGTTTATTTGTCAGCCATTTCACATGTCTGACCATGAGCCCTCTCGTTCATTGCAGACTCATGTGAAGATGTTTTGAAAGGGGTGTTGCACAGGAAGCCTTCTAGAAAGCAAGTGGCTCCTCCTTGGGATTCTAACTTAGTTTTTTTTTTTTTTTTTCTTTTAAACAAACTGTTGCTCCATTTGAACCAGATCATTAGGCTAGCCTGAAGTTCTTGATATGGAAAACATTCTTATTGCTCTGACCTCTGCAAGAAGAATATTTGCATCATGAGCTCTTATGTTTGTTGGGTCAGCTTTATCTAATTTTTCCCCACAAAGATATGGTTTCTTTAGGAAATAATCCTTCTTGTATGCCTAAAGTGGTATCAGAGTTTACTTTTAGCCAAACTATCCATCTCTCTGCCTTCTTTCCAGAACCTAAAATGAGAGAATATAGTTTTCTTCATACCATGGATATCCACAGACAACTTGAGCAGTAATCTCTTGTGAAATTAAGGAGAAAGATCAGCCAGTGTCAAAGCTGACTATTTCCAGATGGTTATCTAATGCTATTACTTTTTTGTTACTCCTATCACAGCAAAAACTATTTTGGCATGGTTAAGGCTCATTCTGCCAGGGCCTTTGCCTCTTCTGTGGTTTTTTGGAAAGGATTGGATACTAGAAGTATTCTAGAAGCAGCAACTTTATCCTCTGTACATACTTTAACAAAGCACTAGGAAATAGATTCCTTTTCCAAGTCTCAGACAGGCTTTGGCTGAGCCACTTTTTAGGGGCTTCTGGATCCTCAGGCTTCCTCCTCCAAGTCTGTCTAAGCAGTAGTAATTTACCCATATAGCTTAGATTCCTGCAGCAGTGATCAAATGAAGAACATAAACATAGTGCAGTTGTGTAAGTAACATTAACAGTAGCAGTATAGTATATGTTCAAATGATCAGTTCTGCAATAGTCTCTCCCTCTATCCATCACCCTTGTTTTTGTATGTTTTTATGCCAGAGTATGAGCATTTATTATTATTTTTCTAGCATTGTCCTTCTAAGGGGTTAGCCTCCTTCTCTCAATTGGCATGAAAGCTCTGAAGGGCTTGACACCTAAATATTTATTTATTTATTTTATTTTACATTTGTTGACCAGGATTGTCCAATTGAGCTGAAGAGCCCTTTTTCAGTGGAGGCCCAGGGAGAAAAGCTCTAACATATTATACAAGTTTCATTATAAATTAGCATTAAACAGCAATGTTGCAGGATTATTACAAGGCATTAAGTAGCAATACAATGTTATACAGTGTCAATAATCAGGAGTATAGCATAAATATTTCAAGATATATAAAAATAAATATGTCATTAAGATGAATATAGTTTTTGGGGTAAGTGGTTACAAAAACCCAGTTTTATCATAATTTAGTTGCATGAAGGCAAGACAATTACAATAGAATGTTTCTCTGAGGCAATTTGCTTAATAGATTTTAGAAGACAGTAGAAAGAGTAGTCAATGAAGATCAGAGAGAGCTAGTGAGAAGAGTGAGTTAAGGGCAGAAAGTAGATTAAGGTATGAGAAGTAGGGGATGTTTAAGGAGGGAGAGTGCAGTGGCAGGACCAGTGACTTTTAAAGTGCTCTTTGGTGGCTGTCTTAAATTGTTTAGGATGTGTAAGGGTCCTGATTTCTAGTGGGAGCCTATTCCAGGCAATAGTGGGGTGATAGCTGTACATGTTGTGTCCAAATTTAGACTTGGGTTTGTAGATTTGTAGTAGGTCTTGGTTAGAGCTTCAGAGAGGTCTGGAGGGAGAATAATGGGAGATGAGAGGGGATACTGCTGGGCAGTAGGAAGGCTGGTATAGGATAGAATGGATGATCTGGAGCTGAGAGAGAAGAAGCTGGTGGGGTAATTAAAGCCAGTTTAGGTCTTTTAGAGAGAGACAGTGATGGGATCTGTAGGTTTGTTGGGCAGCAATTCCAGCTACCTTGTAGGTAGATTCAAGTTTGGTCAGGAGTGCTGAGTTAAGATTTGTGCGAATCTGAGAATTGTACATTAGACTGGGTAGAAGGTAGGTAAGAGAGATATTAATCTTGGCTTCAGAGGTAAGGAATTTCTTGTTATGGTAAAGGAGCCCTAGTTTTGAATGAGTTTTTTTGATACAGTTATTAACATGCAAGTCAAATTTAAGCTGATCTTTGATGGTTACGCTTAAGAGCTTTGTGCTGGATTCTACCTGAATGGGAGCATTATTAAGGGACTGTATGGAGAAGGAGGGTTTAATATTGTTGAACTTTTTAGGTAGGAAGAGTAACAGCTTTGTTTTTTAGGGTTAAGGATGAGCTGGTTGTTGGAGACCCATGTTTCAACTAAGTTAAAAGATGCCCGAGTAGCTGAGAAGAGCTTAGGGGGAGAGTTGGCTGTGGTGATGACTGTAGAGCCATCTGCATATGCACTAAAGATGACTGAGGACAGGAGGTATAGAGCTGATTAGTAAATGTATTAAAAAGTAAAGGCCCTAGGATAGACCCTTGAGGTACACCCATTTTTACAGGGAGAGGAGGGGAGAGTGCAGAGTGCTATTTCACTGATTGAGATCTATCAGTGAGGTAGCTGGAGAACCATGCAGCAGTATCAGAGTAGAAGTTGAGGTTATGCAGTTTGTGCAGCAGAAGAGAGTGTGAGACAGTGTCAAAAGCTTTTGAGAGGTCCAAGAATAGGCAAGAAATAAGTTTATGGTCATCCATGGCCATAGAGACAGTGTTGGGGAAGGATAATTGAGCTGTAGTGGTGCTATGTTTGGGTCTGAAGACATGTTGAGTGGGTGTAAGCAGATTTTCCTGTATTAGATACTGCATAACTTGTTTATGAATACATTTTTCTAGTACTTTAGAGAGAGGGGAGAGGATAGCGATAGGTCTAAAATTGGAGATATCAGAGGAGTTACCTCCTTTGTGTATAGATAGAGTGTAGCATTGTTTCCAGATGGAAGGGACTCTAGAATCAGAGCTAGAGTGATTAATTAGGATAGATACAGGGAGAGCAAGAGAGTCAGCTGCTAGTAGAAGAAAAGTGGAAGGAATATTATAATAATACAATTATTATATATTATTATTATAATTATTATAATAAATAAAATATAATTTTTTTGTCAGCGCAGCTTGAACTGACTAACAATTTGGGCACATGGAAGGTGCCTTGAAGCTTTGGAAAATGGCCAACCATTATGGCCTTGGAAGGACATAACCCATATAGCTTGGGTTACTGCAGAAATGATTATTAAAGCATCTGTTGTTATTGTAAGTTTAGTTGCATAACTGTATTTGTTATGCCGTTGTGTTTTATTGAGGGTTGTATAGCATAGGTACTGAATTCACTTATATTGATGCAAGATGTATGTCCATTTCTTGATCCTCAAAGCACTGTCCCTTACTTCCTGCCAGAAACCTTGTTGGATAGCTCCAAGGATGCACTCTTTATGCTCCTAAAGTCTCCCATAAATGATTTTTCCTTTCCTTATTTCTTTGAAGCATCAGATCACTTTATATCAAACTATCTTGGCAATTAATTCCGAGGGGCTTTCCTTACATACATGCCTTCTCCTTTGCTATCAGGCAACTAATCATCCATTGGAAAATGCTGTTGTAAAATGCTACTTCATTAGCAATACACCTGCCTCGAGTGCTTGCTTCCAAATCATCTTCATTCCTCACAATTATACCATAGACACTTGCTTGTTTATTCACACCTTCAACAAGTATTATTACAGAAGTCATACTTCCACTGGATTCTCTGTGCATTAGGATGTGGCCTTTGGAGCCCTTTAATTCTGATGTTCCTCCAGCTCTGACCTCCCAACTTAGTTGGCAAGCCTACTGAAAAAAGCCTTTAGAGGAAATTATAACAAATACATGCTCACCATAGTAGTTGGTCTGCAAGGATAACTTTTGTAGGGGATGCTTATTAACCTCCTGTTATTTACACCCTCTTTCGGGTCATCCTCTTCATCCAGCATCTGTACCTGGACATTTCTGTATGTCAGGCAGGTATATAATTTTATATATGCATGCATTTTTATGTGCCTTCAGGTTGTACTTGCTCAGCACATTTTATGCCTAAGTCAGACTGTACAGCACAGAAGCTGAGTGCACCCTCTTAGCCTGGTGCATGACATTATGATGTGTGCCAACTGGAATGGGAGTTGGAGACGTTTCTGAAAAGTGCTAGCATGGAAATATCAGAAAATGAAATTTTAAGTTACCTATTGCAGAAAGAGTTCCTTCAGAGGATATGGTGAGTACCTTGCTTCCTAAATATGGAGTCCTGGTGTGTCTCATTGATAAAACTCCCTGTTCTTGCATAAAAATACATTGTCTAGAGGAAACATTTAGTTAAGATAACATCATTAATACAACTCAAACATTAAGATGCATTTAAAGTCTTTCATATACACATGTATGTAAATGGATACTGAATGTAATACTCTCAAAAATGGTCTAAAATGATTTTAGTTTGAATCCCAGTGTTCACTGTCAGTTCTATATTTTTTTTGCAAAAATAAACAGAAATGTATTGCAAGTCCTGCTGGAGTATAATATATAAGATGATGATAACATAAACATTAACGTTTCAGTGTTAAATTTTTATTTTATTTATTTTACATTTGTTAACCGGGGGTGTCTGAGCCGAAAAGGCCCTTTTTCAGCAGAGGCCCGGGGAGAAAAGCTCCACAAAGAAAAATTACAGACACATTTAGTTATTTAGACATAATCAGTATACACACAAATTACAAGAGACATGTTTTTACAGTGGCATGCGGCACAAACAGTTACAGTGGAGAGAACAATCAAAAAAGATATTAATTTTAAAAATAAAGGTAAGTAATAGATTTGTGGTGTACAGCTGAACTTTGGAATGTAGGTAGAATACATACATAGTACACAGGTACAGTAGATACATTGTAGATTAGCCAGTGTTTGTGAGTAAGATTGAAAAACTATTATAAATTGCTCTAGATTTAGGATGCATATGTTATCGCTTTCACTAGCCTGGGGAGCAATCATGGCACTGCCAACTTTGCTTGAGATGTTGCCTGATGAGGTCTTTAAAGGAGGCTTTGGATGATGTGTTTTGAATGCTAGTAGGGACAGAGTTCCATTTTAGCCACCTACTATATAGTGCATCTCCAAAGCTATTGTAGCTGTTGGTGACTTCTAGTAGTAGTTTGCTTGATGATCTAAGAGGCCTTTTGGCTGAGTGATGTTGTACTAGGTTTTTGAATGACAATGTTACTTTATAGAAATTTAGCCAGATGCTTAAATGCATTCTGAAGTCGTGCAGATTAGTTACACTCTCCCTGCCTCTGAATCAGTATCATAACTCACTCATAGATATCCTTAAATCTGTGGTATACTAGTATTTTTTTCCAGGGTGTTCTTGTCTACTTACTCGAGGTCAGGTCTCAGTGCTATGGCAGTTAGACCACCCATCACTTGACTGAAGAGAACCTTTCATAAAACCATTACGTTCCATTGCATTACTTGTAGTTGTTTTGGCATTAAAACCGTAGAAGGCATGAGTCCCAGATTCTCCTTCTTGCAAGCTTCATAAGATCCTGATGATGACTTAAAAATCTTGTTATTGTAAGTTTGTCGTGTTGCAACAAAAGTAAACGGGTGTCTATATGGAAAAGTATAACAAAAGCAATCTTTCTGAATTTTGACAAATGTCCTTTTGGTCGAAATCCATATACTTTAATTTCTGTTGCCATCTTTGACAATACAGTTATGCCTGCCTGAGCCATTTGTCTCAGTCAAATTCTTCCAGGCCTGGTTCAGATGAAGCAGTTTATTTATAATGGGATTGCAAACAATAAGTAGTTGCTGTCCTTGTAATTGCAGAGATACATTCCTCAATTATTTATTTTGTCATTAATTTGGATACAGAAAAGGCATTTGACCATTTAGACCTTGTATTGCTTCCTTTTATTTACATGCTGTAATATTCACCACCATTTACATCATTTTATGTTTGTACAATTCTTATTGTGCAGCAATCTGAATGCATACCTATCTAGGGCAGTCAGGGTAAGAAGAGGTATTAGGCATGAGTGTCCTTTGCCTCCTCTGCTTTGTGCTGTAATTGTGTGGCCCCAGCATAGTTACTTTGGCTGTCCTTACAAGAATTTGTAGAAAACTAATCCTGCATTAACTTCTTTTTTCTTTGTTTCTGTTATCTGTGAGTGATGTTCTTTATCTGTTTCCTTTGTTTTAAAATAATTTACTTTCCGAATGTTACTTTTTTCATCATCTTCCTTCTGGCATGTTCTACACTTAGTTTAGATGAAAAACAAAAATGTCATGTTGTCCTATCTTGCCTTCATTCTTACTGGTTGGGCTCAAAACCGATCCTCGGTTCCGACTCGGCCACATTCTAAAGCTCAGAGTCTTCCACTTGGCTTGTGGCTGAACACCCTATCCCATGATGCACTGGTGTGCTACCTCAGATCTCATTTGCCATGAAGTAAGTCGGAGGTCTCCATTTTGGCTGTGGCTAAGTCTACATTTTTTCTTCGAATATTTCTCATTTTAGAATTATTCTAGTAGGATTTTTATACAATAGTGAATAGCTTAATCTAATTGTTAACTATCTATATCATTTACCTCTTGGTTGCTGTTTATAATCCTTTTTGGCCGGGGTTTCTCATTAGACCTTCTCCCTATCCCATTGTCATTTGTTTTTAGTGTTTTTCTGCTTGCTGTTATTTATGTGTGTTGTTCCCTGAGCTGTTGGTATGTTTAAGTTAGAGGGCCCAGCGCCCATTTAAGTTAGAGGGCTAACCCCTTCCCTGTGTGTCTTATACTGGGTGTATCTGTTTAACTTAGAGGAACTCCAGCCCGTTTTAAGTTACAGGGCAGTTGAGTCTTCCCCCTTTGTGCATTTTTCTCTTGAGTGTGCTTTCTATTTTTCTATTGTTATTGTGTTCTGTGCTTAGATGTATACATAGAGTTTTTCATATTATTGGTGTGCAGTAGTTAGCTTTCTTAGTGAGTGTTTAACTGTAGCATTTAGTTTTTCTTATTGCTGTGCTGTTTAATAGATATAATTATAATAATGTCCAAGGAACAGAAAGAAGTTAAACTATCTGGTTTTAAGAAGTGTCAAAAATGTTCACAGAAGATGTCTTTGACTGATGAGAACACAATTTATGTTTATTGTCTCGGTGCCATGCATCTTCAGGAATCTTGTAGTATCTGTCACTCCTTCAGCTCCAGAGTTTTACTTGAGAGAAGAAACAAGTTGATTGTTAGGGGGATTTTAAAAGTGCTTTTCTCAGAAGCTTTGGAAAGTCAGACAACCTCCAGCAAATCTCCACCTTCTAAATCTGACAAATCTAATAAAACGTCCTCTTCTTCTTCATCCTCAGGCGATTCGGAGCTTGCCAAAAAAATGTCCAAATCTACTCACTCAGTTTCAAAGGAACATGGGTCCGATAAGCCTTCATCCTTGGCTCCTAGGTTTTCGGAACTGATGGAAAAGCATTTTCGGAGCTGGTCTCCTGAATTGACAAAAGTCTCCCCAACATTGAGATCACCAATACTACAAAGAGGTACCTCACCATCCCCTTCATCTCAGTCCTCCAGAACCTTATCAGACGATGATGTGGATAGGGTGGTGCGAAGGCTACTGGAGTCGCCAGCACAGGCCAAAATTCTGTTGGTTCCATCCCATTCGGACTTGGAGCCAGTAAAGATTTTTTTCATCCCCTACATTTCCTCCTCTGAGCCAGCCTGGATCGTCAGAGCAGGAATGTCCAGAATCGATCATGATAGAACCGTCAGTGCCAAGACCCACAGTTGGGATTTTGGAACAATTTTCTGCGCCAGCATCCTCGGTGCCATCCGTGATGTCTAGAGGCTGAAGCTCTCCGGCCGGGTCCGGGGGGGACTCAGGTCCGACACTTGTCTGGTCCGAGTTTACCCCTTGTTGCCTCGGCATGGGTGAGCTCTGTGCCTGCATCAGCTTTGGAGCTGGCTCCCTTGGTTCCAGAGATTTCCTCTGCCTCTTCAGAGCTGGAGACATCCTCGGATCAGGGGAGAGGGGCTTTTGAGCTGATGAGGTGTGTGCAGTTCTCCCACACAGTTCCACATGAAGATTCTGACATTCTTCCCCCTAAGGCACTGGCTTCTGTCTGTGCACCACCCCCACTACAGACCAGCGGAGATCCTAGGTCTCAGGATACACCACCGGGTGAATTTTCCTCTTTCAAAACCTCACCAGAATATCCTTCTGAAGAGGGCGCCCAGAAGAGGCTTTACAAGAGGAAGCATATTGACTCCCCGGATGAGTCTCTTACATCTGACACTGACCTCAAGGAATTGGAAGGGTCCCCAGGATCACCCAATGAGGATATCTCCTTTGCAGTTATCCTAGAGGTCCTTAAGCAGAGAGGTGGCTGGAAGTCCATCAACCCTTCTGAGGAGGAGTCAGTGTACCTGAAAGCCTTTGGATCTCACCCTTCAGTCTCCTGGGTATCTCCGCCTTTCGATGAACTTTTGGAACTAGTTAGTCTATAGGCATGGGAGTCTCCAGATGCAGTGGAACCAGTCCCTTGGAGGCCTAACAAATTTATTACAGCCCCAGATGACAAACATTTTCTATCTATGGACGTTCCTGTGGAAGCTATGGTGTTGGCAACAGCCACCAAGAAGGAACTGGCCAAAACATCCTCATCTGTCCATCCACCTAACAAAGAGTCTCATGCGATGGACAGATATGGGAAGCTCGTCTTTTCTTCACCGACATTTGCTCTCAGATCACTGAATTACTTGGCACACTTCACAAGACTATAGAGAGATCTCCGGAAGGAGCTAGGAGATACTCTTCAAGGTTCATTAGCTGCAGGGGTCTCAGATAAGGTGACCTCTCAGCTATCCACCTTAACCTCCATAGTGAACTCCTCCATGAGACTCATTTCATATGCAGCAGATGGAGCGAGTAGAGCAGCGGGTTTGGGGGTTTCCCTGAAGAGACACTTGGATGCAGTTGCGTAACTTTGTGGAACCTTTTAAGTCTACCTTTGTAAACACCCCTTTCAATGGTTCCTCTCTCTTTGGAGCAAAAGTCAAAGATGCACTCACCACATGTAAGCAGGAAGGTAAAACTCTCTCTCCCATTGGAGTGCGTTTTTCTGTACATTTGAGACCATACCCTAAGGGTCGGGGGGGGTTCAAAAAATCCCAGGGAGTTTTTCCAGACGCACGAGGTGAATACTTCCCCAGGGGCAGAGGGTGACGTAATAATGATAGACTCCATCCTCGTGGCAGAGGGGGTCTGCAGAACGAGAGTGACCATGATTCCTTTCGCTGTAGGCCCTTTCAGCGCTCCTGAAGGGAGGCCTGCCTGCCCACCTCTGGAGGCAGTTGGGGGTCATTTGTCTTTGCACCTGGAAGCCTGGTGAGAAATTGTAAGAGGCAGATGGGTACAAAGCATAATATCCAGAGGCTACTCCATACCCTTTTCTCTCCCTATCCTTGAAAAACATCCCAGACGTTCCACCCAGTCAAAGGGATCAAGCAAACATAGAGATTCAAACGTTGCTAGATAAAAGAGTCATCCAAAGAGTCCCCGCAGACCAGATAGGATCCGGAACTTACTCAAGATTCTTTTTAGTGCCAAAAAAAACAGGGGACTGGAGACCTATCTTGGATCTCTGCAAATTAAACGAATCTAAAGAAGACCAAGTTACAGATGATGACACTGCAGTCACTTCTCCCCTTTTTTGGGAAAGGCAAATTGGATGTACTCTATAGACCTCCAAGATGTGTACTAATACATAAAAATGGACAGGCCATCAAGGAGTCATCTGCGCTTTCGGCTGGGAACCAGTCACTACCAGTTTCTAGCTCTGCCTTTTGGTCTCACTACAGCCCCCAGAGTGTTCACCAAATGCATGGCAGTGGTTACGGCTCACTTGAGGTGTCTAGGATTCCATGTGTTTCCATACCTAGACGACTGGCTCCTAACTGCCACCACCAAGCATCTACTCCAACAAACAAGGAACGCCATCTTACAACTCTGTTCATACTTGGGGATTACTATAAATTTAGAAAAATCTGCCTTGTTGCCTTCGCAGCATATCATCTATATAGGAGCACACCTAGACATAGTCTCTATAATGGCAAGATTGCCAGAGGAAAGAGTTTCGTTACTCAGACAGCAAATTCTCAATCTCATGTCAAAAAACAAAGTCAAATCAAAAACAGGTCTTCAACTCCTGGGAACCATGGCAGCAGTGATAACTTTACTCCCTTTAGCTCGCATGCACATGAGAATTCTTCAGTGGCTCCTATTTGCCCAATGGTCATTACAAGAACTACCCATATCTCACAAAATCATGATCACGGACTCTTGCAAGAGATACCCGAGATGGTGGCTCCATTCCAGCCGTGTGACAGTAGGTCGTCCCTTTCTTCTGCAACAGCCTGTAGCCACAGTGAGCACAGGCGCCTTCAAGATAGGGTGGAGGGGGCATTATCTGGGGAGGACAATCCAAGGCACCTGGCAGGATCACGAGGCCCACCTGCACATCAGTGTCCTAGAGATGAGAGCTATGCTTTTGGCTTTGCAGGCACTTCAGAACTCTCTTCCACTATGAATGATTGCAATTCAGACAGACAACATGTTGGTGGTCTGGTACATAAACAAACAAGGAGGAATCAGGTCTTACCCCCTTTGTCGAGAGGCACTCAGAGTGTGGGAATGGGCAACATCTTCTCAATGCTTTCTAGTTGCAACGCATATCCTGGGGAGATCCAACGTGATAGCAGACGGACTCAGAAGGGAATACGCATGCCTCACGAGTGGTCTCTAAAGCAAGAGATAGCGGAAAGGATTTTCCAAAAGTGGGGTCAGGCTTGCTGCGACCTCTTTGCCACCCTGCTAAACACCAAATGTAGCAACTACTTTGCCCTAGTCCCCCCTCCCGGGGAGTCACCAAGGGATGCACTAGTGCACGATTGGCTCTCGAGACTTCTCTATGCCTTTCCTCCCCTTCCCTCTCAGACCCAGAGTTATTCAGAAAGCCAAATCCTTGAGAAGCAGGCTGATTCTCATTGCCCCATACTGGCCTTGTTAGATCTGGTTTCCCTTCTTATAGCCTCATCTTCAGGAGGAATCGTGGATTCTGGACCCAGTTCCAGACCTTCTGACTCATTTGTCGGGAACGCACCACCCCTCCCTCCAGACCCTCAAGTTCACAGCTTGGCTGCTCCAGTTCCAAATATAGTCAGGCTTCCTACTCTCACACCAGCATTAAAGCACATACTTCTTTCCTCGTATAAGTCCTCTACCAGAAAATTATATCTCATTAAATGGAGGAGATTCTCTTATTGGGCTTCAGAAAGAAATCTTGACCCTTTTTCTGTGCCTATTAGCTCTATTTTGGATTTCCTGGCTGAATTGTTTCATAAAGGTTCCACTGCAACTACTATCAAAGTTCAGTTGGCTGCAATTTCCAGTTTTCATGCAGGTGCTCTAACTCCAAATTTGATGTCCCACAGATTTGGCAGAGCATTTCTGAAGAGCACCTGCTTTTTAAGACCTCCCATCAAGGACCCTCTTCCACCTTGGGACCTAAATTTTGAACTCTCTTGCCTGATCCTTCCTCCATTTGAGCCCACATCAATATGTGACATCAAATTTTTATAATGGAAAACATTTTTACTGATTGCTATCACATCTGCCAGAAGAGTCTCTGAGCTTCAAGCTTTGTCAATCAGACCTCCTTATATGATTTTCCATAAGGACAGGGTGTCTCTGCAAACTAATCCATCCTTCTTAAAAAAATGTGCTCAGATACTAATCTTAAGCTTCCAGTTTTTCCCCCAATCATGGCAACAAGATAGAATGCGCACTCCATCAGTTGGATATACATAGACAACTTTGTTTCTATTTACACAGAACTAAAGTTTTCAGGAAGTCTGATCAGCTGTTCAAGGTGGTCCTGTTTCAAAGGTCATGCTTTCGAGATGGCTTTTTCAAATTGTATCACATGTATATACACTTCTAACAACAGACATCTCCCCTTTAGAGTCAAAGGTCACTCCACAAGGGTGATTGCAACTTCATCTGTGTTTCAGACTAGACTGTCACTAGATAATATTTGTGCTGTGGCTACGTGGGCCAAACCTACACCTTCATTACTCATTACAAGGGATACGTGGCCTCTTTTGGGTGTACTGTCCTGAAAAATATACTCCCTTGAGCCGTCCAGGATATATGGTGCTAGGAATGCTGTCCCAACCAATAAGAATGAAGGCAAGATAGGATAAAATAACTTAAAGAAGTTATGTACTTAACATAATGTTCCATGTTTGTTGTCCATCTTGTCTTCATTCTTACATCCCACCCTCCTTCCCCAGCCTAGAGTTTCTGGAGGACCAAGAGGAATTTCTTTCCTTTTACCAAGGAAGTTTTCTGACTTTCAGTCTCTCTCTGTAATGTCTTATAATGTTGTACAAGTTGATACTTGCTATAAGTATCAGCAAACAAGATCTGAGGTAGCACACAAGTGCATCATGGGATAGGGTGTTCAGCCACGAGTCAAGTGGAAGACTCTGAGCTTTAGAATGTGGCCAGTTCCGAGTTCAGCCAGCAAGAATTAAGGCAAGATGGACAACAAACATGGAATGTTATGTTAAACACATAACTTCTTTTTTTCCACTTCTCCGTAGTCTAATAAAGAGTGCCTCCATTCTTTCATTCTGAGTGGGATCTGCCTAAAGTAAAATATTTTAGAAATGCAGGTGGCTTCTGCTGTAGCTTAAACTGAATGAGAAAACTTCAGAGATTAGTAATTTCACTGAGAAAAATATTCAGTCTTTTATATACCCCTTCATACCATTTGAATACTGTTTTAAAGTTGTATGTTTGTGATGTTGCAACTGATGGACTTATTCTGGATGTTGCCCACAGAAAGGGTAGCAACTAGTCAGTTTCAGAAGCAGGGTTCCTGGAGTTCAAATGCGTGTGCACTTTTTGTTTGCAACTTGTTAAGTATTGCCGATCTGGGATTTTTTTTTCTGATAATTATTAAGTGTATGTAAATCAGTGAGCCCATTTTACAGTTAAACAGTGAGGAGTTGGCAGCTTTTCATATTATGATGCATATGCTGTTGCTAGTCATTTGTAAACAACAGTGCAGTAGTTTACAAAGAAAAGTGGATTATCTGGATCCTAGGTACGTTACTCAGTAGAAGAATGTAGGCTACCCAGCTTCTTTTAGTTTGTATGGATATTCATGAATTACTTAAAGAATAATCTGATGTTGGCAATTTTCATTCTATCCTTAATTGATTGGTTCAATTCAATGGTCAGATCCATCTAGACCATTGCTAAAGCTCTTGGCAACCTAAAACTCTCAAGCTTCCCCTTACCCATAATGTACCAACTCTAGTTACCTCAGATCTCGTTTGCCACTTTACATGAAAGACATGGTTCTCCTTAGCTCTTGAGCATTTATAAGATGTGTGTTGCTTTTATACTTAAATGTCCTTTTTCAATGTTTTCTTCTTTAAAACGTTTTCTTGTACCTTACTCTTTTGTTTACTTAACTTCAAAAATACAGTTTTTAGCTTTTTCTCTCCCTATGAACTTTCTTTCGGTGCATCTCCTGCGAAATACCTTTAACAGTAATAGTTTTTCTTCTCTATACTTAGTGTAGCTTCTAATTGCCTTTCCTAGTATTTCTTTTGATTGTTGCCTTCCAGGAAAAAAAAGCCTAGTTTCTTTAATTGTTGTGGTATTACTGTTGGATAGTTTCTGTTGCTTGTGATTATGACGGAAAAGGGTCCTGTTGGGTTAAAAAATGTGTTAAGTATGGGCACAAACTTCCCATGTCTGATGCCCATACTTTATGCATTTACTGCCTTGGTCTTTTACATTTACATGAAGATTGTGTGATTTGCCATGGTTTTAACCACAGGGCCTTAGCAGGGAGGAAGAAAAAAATGATTTTGAAAGGTCTGCCCCATGTAGCTTTCGGACAGACAATATCTGGGGCTCAATTTCCTAAAAGCAGAGTTTTTAAGTCTTGCCTGAGACCATCCACTTCATCCTTTCAGATCTCTGAGCAATCTTCAAGGAGACCTGTGTTGTATCTAACCTCACTCTTGAATCCTAAATCTAAGAAAAGATTTAAGTTGGATCCAACCTCACCCTTGGATCCAAAATCTAAAAAAAGATCTAAGCTGGATATGACCTCACCCTTGGATCCAAAGAAGAAAAAGATTAAAGTGATGGTTCCAACCTCCTTGTATCTGATGAGAAAATTACCACATCTGACAATTTCTAGCCCTACAGGATCTAGCCTCATTTATTTGCCAAGAACAAGATATTCAGCTTCTGTGGATCCAGTGCCCTCAAAGCTGCCCTTACCTTTTTTTGGAGCATCACAAACCCAAGGTCCCCATCTATCATTTCCACTCATTCTAGATGGGTATCTTAGAGATCCATGCTTCTACCACACCCCCACTGCATCTTCCTCCTCTGATACCTTCAGCTCTTACAGATCCCTTGGATCTGAACCATCCGACCCCATCTGACACGGATCCGAAGATTGCTATATCTTTGGATCAGAAGATTACCCTAAGTGCTCAGATTCTGTCTGATCTGGAGACCTCTTGGAGCGAAAGCTTACCTGTCAGATCTGAGGTGTTGGATTCAACACGTAAATTGTCAGAGCTATCTCTGAGCCTTGGAGCTTTGGCTTTAGATAGCTCGATGCCGGCTTCCATCTCGGGGGGATTGTTTTTGGAGCAGAGAGGGTCAACGGTCCAAAAGCTTGTTCTTTCGGATGTGAGGTCTTCTCTTTCTCCAGGGCAATCCACCTTCTTGGCTGTGAAGAGGATTTTATCTACCCGAGTAAAACATGTGGATCCTACCCCTTCTTCAAGCCTGATATCTCTGCTCTTGGACTCTCTTCACTCTTTGCCACAGGAACAGCCAGTCCAAGAATCCCAGGCTTCCCAGCAGGGTATTTCTATTTCTATATCTTCAATACTACCCCAGAGCATCCCAGTGAGGAAGTCCCTAGGAAGAAGGGTAAGAGGAAGCACTTGGACTCTCCAGAACAGTCAGTCATGGAAGATACAGACTTCTATGAAGGTGTAGTGTCCCCACGTTCACCTCCTGAAGATGTCTCCTTCGGAGACATTCTTAAAGTCCTAAAGCAGATAGGTAGTTGGATGCCCAGTAACCCCAAGGAGTCAGTATTCCTGCTGGCTTGGGTGTTGGCCCATCTACTTCCTGGGTGACTCCACCCACCAACGAGCTTATTGAATTGATCTCTCAGTGGACATAGAAGGAGCCTGACACAGTGGAGCCTATGCCTAGGAGACCAGACAAGATTATGCTACCAACTTCAGATAAACAATTTTGGAGTAAATGGGTGCCCGTTGATGCCATGGTCATGGTAGCGGTCACCAAAAATGAACTCACAGTGGAACATTCCACTGTTCAACCTCCCAACAAGGAGTCTAGGGTAATGGACAAGTTTGGGAAAAGTGTTTATGCTTCAGCAACCTTTGCCTTAAGGTCACTGAATTATTTGGCACATTTTACAAGGTACAGAGGGGATTTGATTAAGAAACTCTTAGATACCCTTTCAGGATCCATTTTTGCCGAGGTCCAGTCATCTGTTACTTATCAGATGGCTACCCTTCTATCTATTTTGAATTCCTCCATGAGGCTCATTTTGCATATAGCTAAAGGAACCACTAGGGCAGCGGGTTCAGGCATTTCCATTAGGAGACAGGCATGGATGTGCTTATGTGATTTTGCAGAGTCCTTCAAGTCTTTGTTCATCAATGCTTCTTTTGAGGGCAAATCTTTGTTTGGCCCAAAAGTGAAGGCTACATTATCCAGGTGTGAGCAGGATGGAAAGACCCTGTCTGCCATGGGCATACATTTTAAAACCTCTCAGAGATCCTTTTATAGGAATTAAAGAGGTGGTTTGAAGGGTTTACCTTCACTTTATCGAACATGGTTTGTGCGAGCAGGCATTTCCGCAATCGAGTGAGCGAGTCACGGAAAGCCTCCAAGTACATCTCCAGTGGATGACGATGCCCTCATGGCAAAGATGGCCACAAAACTGGGGGTCCACAGATTCTTTCTTTAACAGACCTATTGCTTACCTCTGGAGGCAATTGGGGTTCAGTTATCCTTGCACCAAACAGCCTGGCTAGATTTAACAGAACATACTTGGGTGCAGAGGATTATTTCTTGAGGTTGTATAATACCATTTTCCCTTCCATTTCCAGTCTTACAAAAATTCACGATATTCCACCCAGTCAGAGGGGAGAAACAGCAGTACAAATATAAATGCTGCTAGAAAAAGGAGTCATCCAAGAGGTCCTACCAGACCAGATAGAATCCGGAACTTCCTTAAGATTCATATTTAGTGCCAAATAAAACAGGAGACTGGAGACCATTTCTGGATCTCAGCAACTTGAACAAGTCATTTGGATGCACCAAGTTTCGGTTGGTCATGGTTTAGTCCATTCTCCCTTTTCTGGGCAAGGATAAATGGATGTGCTCTATAGATCTTCAGGATGCGTACTACAACCTAAAGATAAACAGATGATCCCGAAGGTATTTACGCTTCTGGCTGGGAGTCAGTCACTATAAGTTCAGAGCTCTGCCCTTTGGTCTCACCACAGCCACCAAATGCATGGCAGTAGTAGCAGCTCACTTGAGACTGCAGGATTCCAGGTGATGTCCTTCAAGAATGCAACTGCAGTCCTTACATATGGGTTGTCCTGCCTCAGGCAGCCCTCGGTTGGCCGGATTCCAAAGTCTGGGTCCGGCATCGGCTGATGTCGCCTCCTCCCCGACGTCAGAGCGGCTGGGGTATAAAAGCATCAGCCGACGCCATCTTCCTCAGCCTTTCTTGCCACGCGGTGCCCGAAGCAGAAGCAGTTCGCAAGTGCCGGTCGGTCAGCTCCTGTGTTTTCAGTATCCGAAGTCATCAAAAAGCTAAGTACCCCGTTGGGGAACATTTTCTTGCCTCAGCCAATGTCAGATAAAACTGCAAAAGTTAATAACTGTTTGTCTTGTGGTAAACAAATACCTCATAAGGACTTCCATTCTTACTGCCTTCCCTGCCTTGGCACAGACCACGACATCTCGGCCTGTGCTGCCTGTGCTTGCTTCAACAAGCGCACACTCAGGCACCGGGCAGAATTTGCTGAAGACTTTTTTGGCGAAAAATACTCATATATCATGCCATCGGAACAACCGACAACACATATTTCCAAAAAACGGAAGGACCGGGACCGACATCCTCGGCCCGCGACTTCTACTGACACCACGCCAAAACCTACCACGAGTGCATCGGTCTCTTCTGAGGCGGTTATTCCACCGCTCCAGACCGACGACACCGCTTTACCGTTCGTTACTCCAGCACGTGGGGCAGCTAGGCCTCCGGTGTCCATGTCAATCAAGGCCTACACACGTGCTGGCTGCCAGCCAGTCTAAGTCTCACCCTCCTAAAACTCTTTCTCAAGGTTCCACTACTGATAAACAGATCATGACTTTAGTTGCAGATCTAATTTCCTTAATCAGAGGTTCCCAGGCTCATCCTGACAGAGGTTCTCAGCCACCCTCAGACAAAAGGCCCAGGGTTGAACAGACAGACACCCTTTCTTCAGATGAGGCCTCCTATGACTCTGATCACTCAGATACCCAGGAAGAGTCCTTCCAGGCCTACAAGGATTCTGATGCGGAGGAATCTATTCCTTCTGCCTCCCCTCCTGAGGATATTTCTTTTGGGGAAATTTTCCACTCCATGAGAGAGCATTTTCAGTGGCAGGGCCAGGAATTCTCCGACTCCAGGAAAAAGCTTCGTACCTTCCTTAAGCTTTCCCAGCATAGGCCTTTAGCTATCCCTCCAGTGTTAGATGTATTGGATGATGTGTACTCAGATTCGAGTGCTTCTCCAGATTCTCTCCCTCCTGCTCCTGTTAAGCCAGACAGATACTACAGGGTTCCTGAAACTCATAAACATCTTTTTAAGGCCCATTCTGTTGATCTAGAAACTATTTCCCAGGGGCCCAAAGTAGTAGCCACTTCCACGGCCAAAAATCCTTTGCCCACAGACAGGGAATCTAGGGCCCTGGAGAGGTGGGGCAAAAAAGTTTATACCTCAACCACCCTTGCCATGAGGGCCCTTAACTGCCTTTTTCATATGTTTCAGTATCAGGATTTCTTGATGGATGATTTGCAGAAAAAGTTAGCCTCTCCTGAGCCTTTAGATAGGAAAGCCTTGCAGGATTTGGTTCATAATACACAGCAGGTTAGCAATCATTTTCTTCAGTGTGGTTATGATGCATTGGAAGCTTCATGTAGGGCAGCTATGACAGGGGCCGTCATACGTAGACATGCATGGTTGAAAGAACAGGCATTGCCAGATCATGTTAAAGTAAAGCTTCTAGATGCACCTCTGGAAAAACACAAGCTATTTGGTGCTAATGCTCAGGATGTGTTGAAATCAATTGAGGAGAAGGCTAAATCAGTGCAGACAGTCAAAGATTTCCTCCAGGTTCAACCACCGAGGTTCAGCAGGAATTGGCCTTCAAAGAATTGGTCCTTTCCAGACACTGACAAGTTTCAAAGGGGAAAGAACAGGCATGCCCGAGGGAGAGAGCAATACCGAGGCTCCTACAGGGGACGCCAATGGCAACCATCTAATCAGAGAAGTGGAGCAGGGACTTCCACTGCTACCCAGGGACAATCACAATGACTTGACTTTGACACCGCCGACCAAGGCTCAAAGAGAAGCACCTTTAGGCGGAAAATTATCTTTATTTTCAAAAAATTGGCACATTTTAACAAGGGACAAATGGATTCTGGACATAATAGACCAAGGCTACAGGTTCCACTTCCATACTTTACCAACAAGACAAGGCATGCCAAACCTGCCACAAAATCAAAGGGCAGAGGCATCACAAGTTTCAAAGCTGTTACAAATCAAAGCAATAGAAAAGGTCCCTCCTCGGGAACAAGGCCAGGGATTCTACTCAAGACTGTTCCTTGTTCCAAGAAAAGAAAATCAATGGAGACCTATACTGGACTTGTCCGCTCTAAACACTTTTCTCATTGTACCAAAATTCAAAATGCTGACGCTACAGCAACTCCTTCCCATGCTGGGCAAGGGGTCTTGGCTGGTTACTCTGGACCTCAAGGAGGCATACCTGCATGTCCCAATCAGACACAGTTGCAGAAGATACCTCAGATTTCTTGCAGGGTCAGAGCATTATCAATTCTCAGCATTGCCCTTTGGCTTATCTACTGCACCCAGAGTGTTCACGAAATGCCTGGCATCAGTAATTGCACACTGCAGACTCCAGGGGATACAAATATACCCTTACCTGGACGACTGCCTTATACAAGCGGACAGCAAGCAAGCCTTGACAAAAAACTTGAATTATGTGATTCACTTACTACAGGCTCTGGGATACACAGTCAACATTCAAAAATCAAGACTACTGCCATCCCAACAAATAATTTTTCTAGGAGCCAAACTAGACACAAAATCTCAAATGGCTTACCTCACAGAAGAGAAGCAAGAACAATTACCAGATTACTTCAAAAGCCTAGCAAAGCTCACCCACATGACTGCAAGGAAAATCCTGCAGGCCCTGGGTTACATGGCATCTTGCATTCTATTGATTCCACTGGCAAGACTACACATGAGAAAACTGCAATGGTACTTAAAAAGTTCATGGTCTCAACACAGCCACAACTTAGAAGAAATTATCCCACTCATCCCATGTCTACAAAGGGAATTTTTGTGGTGGGCCCAAGCAAGCCAGTTAAACAAAGGTATGCCTTTCGACAAACCTCAAACAAGCCAAACCATTACAACAGATGCCTCAGACCATGGATGGGGGGGCGCATATGGAGGGCAGATGCATTCAAGGGCAATGGACCCCTGGGAAGTGCATCTACACATCAATCAAAAAGAGATGTTAGCAGTAATTCATGCAATCGAGGCCTTCGGAAAATATCTTCAACAAGGTCAACTGCTAATAAAGACGGACAACACCACTGTCATGTGGTATATAAACAAGCAGGGAGGTGCTCATTCTTACCCCCTCTGCAGACTAACAATGACTCTTTGGGAAAAATCCCTGAAACTGAACATACAGCTGCAATCCCAGTTTGTTCCGGGCAAGGACAATGTTCTGGTGGACAGTCTAAGCAGAAACATCCTGGACCCGCACGAATGGATGTTGCATCCAGACATTTTTGCACAAATAATTCAGGCATGGGGGAGGCCGGACATAGATCTCTTTGCCTCACACCTCAATCATCATCTGAAAACGTTCTGCTCGAGGACACACCATCCACAAGCCTGGAGAATGGATGCTCTCTCCTTTAGCTGGAACTCTCTAACAATCTATGCATTCCCACCTCTACCATTAATGACCAAGGTGCTTCTGAAGATCAAAGCAGATCAACCGAAAGGCATCTTAATAGCTCAAGATTGGCCAAGACAGCACTGGTATCCATTACTAAGGAGCATATCCTGCACCAAGCCGTGGCCCCTGCCTCAATGGCCTCTACTTTTGACCCAGCACAATTACAGGACGGTTCATCCCAACCTGCAAACTCTGCAGCTGACAGCTTGGAGGGTTCCATGAATTCTCCCCATATGTCTCTCTCCAAGGAAGTTCAACAGATCTTATTGGAAGCACGCAGACCTTCCACCAGAAAGACTTATTCAGCTAAATGGAAGAGATTCAACATCTGGAATACCAACAAGGGTCAGGATGCATCAGTATTGAGCATCCCACAGATACTAGAATACTTGGCAGAAATGCTGCATAATGGACTTTCCTATTCTTCCATAAAAATACACGCTTCAGCAATTTCAGCAAAGTACAACACTGATCCACTTGTGTTTTTACATCCTTTGCTAAGACAATTTCTAAGAGGGATAAAGAATATCAAACCTCCCAGAAAACCACCAGTGCCTGCATGGGACCTCAACTTCGTGTTGGAAAAATTAACTCTTCCACCTTTTGAGCCAGCAGCATCTTCAGAATTGCAATTTCTTTCCTGGAAAACAGTTTTCTTGTTGGCAATTACCTCAGCAAGAAGAGTTTTGGAGATACAAGCCCTCATGGCAGTACCTCCATTTCTCATTTTTCATTTTTCAACAGAGTTTCTTTAAGAACCAATCCCTCTTTTATGCCAAAAGTGATATCCAGGGTGTCTCTAAATCAAGCAATTCACCTGCCTACCTTCTTCCCCAATCCTCAAAATAAAGGGGAAAAGCTGCTACACACTTTGGACATACACAGACAACTACGCTACTACTTGGACAGAACAAAGGCCAACAGAAAGTCTGACGAGCTATTTGTAGCATACGCTGCTGGAGTGCAAGGAAAGGCAATTTCCAAACAAACAATTTCAAAATGGATTGGTCATTGCATCTGATTCTGTTATTCTTTCCATGGAAAGGGTGTGCCAGCCAATATTAGGCCACACTCCACCAGAGCTACAGCCACCTCCACAGCCTTTCTAAGAGGGGTGGCTACAAAGGACTTTCTAGAAGCTGCTACATGGAGCTCCATGCATACATTTTCCAAGCACTACAACCTGCCTTTATATTCCAGATCCCGAGCAGGCTTTGCTTCAGCAGTCCTGCAGGGCATTTTAGCTACACCATCCCTATCTTAGAGCCTACCACCCCCAGTTTGGCTATGGTATTCAACCCATATGTAAGGACTGCAGTTGCATTCTTGAAGGACATAGTACAGTTTTGTACCTACCATAAATGTAGATGTCCGATAGATATGCAACTGCAGTCAGGTTTTCCCTTCCTCCTACCCCTCTGTATTTTGGGTCCACTTCCCTCCTTTATAAATAGCTGGGGATATATGTTATGGTGTATCTGTTTATTACTGTTGTGTATGTCTGGAATTTTTTATCCAGTTCTAAATTTAGCCTTCCTTGGAGGGCACCTGGCATCTGGGGCAAGAAACACTGAGGAAGATGGCGTCGGCTGATGCTTTTATACCCCAGCCGGTCTGACGTCAGGGAGGAGGCGACATCAGCTGACGCCGGACCCAGACTTTGGAATCCGTCCGACCGAGGGCTGCCTGAGGCAGGACAACCCATATGTAAGGACTGCAGTTGCATATCTATTGGACATCTACATTTATGGTAGGTACAAAACTGTACTTTTCCATACCTGGACAACAGGCTGATTATCTGTTGATAAAGGCAAGTGATCAGGTTCTCCATACTTGTTCTCATGTGGGGATAACCATAAACTATGACAAGTTTCAACTGGAACCAACTCAAATTCTGGAATCTATAGAAGCACTATGCAACACAAAGTCTATGATAGCTGCAGTTCCTCCTTCGAGAGATCACAGGTCTGAAAAATAATATGCAGTAACAAGATTTCAGCCCACTTGGTCCTTTCAAGCTCTAGGGTCAATGTCAGTGGCTATAACACTTGTACCTTTAGCTAGATTTTGTGTGAGGATTCTACAGTGGATGCTAGCATCACAATGGTCAATACTTTATCAACCCATGTTAACTCTGATTCAGATCACTCAGACATGCAAGAGAGATCTCATGTGGTGGATTCAGTCAGATCAGATTCTACAAGGCCATCCATTCATCCCCTCACCGCCCAAGGCCATAGTGACCATGGATGCTTCCCATTTGGGATGGGGACATGCATTTTCTGGGGAAAACAGTCCAAGGCACTTGGTCCCCAGAGGAGGCCAACTTGCATATAGATGTGAGCATTGCTGTTAGCATTGCAGGCCTTCCAAGATGCTGTCAATTTGGGGATGATTGCAGTTCAAATGGACAGTAGGTCATTAGTTTGGTACATCAACAAACAAGGAGGGACCAGATCTTATCCCTTGTATTGAGAAGCCCTCAGAGTGTGGTAATGGTATCTCTTCCAACCACTTTCTCATAATGGCATACATTCCATGGAAGTCCAGTGTAATTGCAGACAAACTGAGCAGGTGCATTCTCCTACCTCACTTGTGGTCTCTCAACAGGAAAGTGACAAGGATGATATTTCATCAATGGGGCCAGCCTTGCTCTGATCTTTTTGCTACTCCCCTAAACAACAAATACAGCAGCTACTTTACTCTAATCCTCCCACAGGTGGAATCACGAGGGATGCTCTTCTTCATGATTTGCCCTCCGGTCTTTGTTATACTTACCAACAATTCCATTCATTCCCAAATTCCTACAGAAAGCTGCCATATTGAAGAGCAAAGTCATCATTTTGCACTTTACTGGCCTCAACAGTAGCACTGATCAGTAGTATGGCAATAAAATATGTCCACACATAGAATCCACTAAGACCTGCTACAACAAGTTGAATCTGTGAATCCGGAGGCAATATTACACCTGCCCCAAGTACACAGACGACCCTCAACTCCCCCCAAGAAATACAAATATATGTGAGAGATGCAACCATTTATCCAAACCGGAGGCTGAGCTCCCTCAACTCAGTACTGTCAAAACTAGTCAGGAGGAGAAGGTAACCACACACACCACAAACCCAGTCCCACATAGACCTATCACAACTACAAACCAAAGACATAAACACAGAAAAACATTCCCGGAGGCCCTAATTACAAACACACCACACCAACAGAGGCCTCCAAAGCAGACACCCAAGCAACCACACCCTCCAAACATAGCACATGCAACACATAGTACATAAAGCTGGTGTGCCAAACAGTCACAGGCCAGAAGGAGAAACAACATGCCTGATACAGTTGTAATAGGTGACTCCATAGTCAGACACACTGCTGTCCCGCTCACCAGACTGAACAAGGGAAAGGGTACAGTAAGCTGCCTGTAGGCTGCTACAATACGCCACATAACACAAGTACGCAGGTCACCCCAAAGCAAGTAGAAATATGATGCAGTCATTGTCCATGCTGGCGTGAATGACCTGAGATGTACCTCCCTGGACTACATGAAAAGAGACATAGATGAGCTCTTGGATTATGTAGTCCAGGCCGGCATGACACTGACCATTTGCAGCATCCTACCCTCACCAAGAATGATGCCACAGTACAAACACAGAATGATCAGCTTTAACAAGTGGCATAATTACTGGTGTCATTCCAAGGGAATCCAATGTCTGTCTGCTTGGTATGTCATGCTTGACAAGCCTCGCTGCTGTTCCAGGGATGGCTTGCACCTGTTACCCCTGGGCATCTGGGTATTGGATAAGGCTTTTGCTACCTCCATAGAGCCTTTCGTAGGCAAGGCTGAAAAGACTAACCCACCACCCTAGAAAACATAAGTGGAAAGAAACATCAGGGTAATGCTGACCAATGCCAGACGTGTAAACCGCAATATGCATGCTCCCGAGGCCCTCCCCAGTATGGAGAACATTGATGTCCGTGCAGTGATAGAAACCTGCTGCAAGCCTCCTGACAGCACACCAGCACTACCAGGTTATACCTCATATCATGCGTTATGGCCCCAAATCCTGGACCAAAACATAAAAGGAGGGGGACTATCCATATTCAGCACAGACACCCATACGTCCAGGTAACTGACAATGCATGAAGCATCGGAGACCCCCCATGTGCAACTAACCATAGGCAAAACTGCTGTACAGTCTGTAGCATGCTACAGACCACACTCTCACACACAGGAACCCCACCCAGCCGTCTTGAAGACACTGGACAGTATGAATGTCCCACCAAATACCAAACAAGGTACTCACAAATTACCACATAGGTGGTAATCCATTATGTATGGAAGGAGTAATCAGGGACCTAGGGACACAAGTGGACAGTAACCTGTTATGTGACACTCACATTGCCAATGTGGCTAGGAAGACTGTCTGTATTGGACACCGTATCATGAAAGGATTCACATCTACGTCAACAGAGGTTATTGTGCCCCTATACTGTTCTCTTATCAGACCCATAATCTAGTACAATGCCTCATTTGGGATGTACCTTACCTGACACCTGCAGCAGTTAGAAAGACCTCAAAGGTACCTCACCAAGAGGATAAAGGGTCTCAAATATATGTCATATGCTGCCTGGCTGTAGACACCCCAGCTGAATGCAGTCACATACTGCCTACACAGATGCATTGTATGCCTGTTGTACAAGGCCATGTCCAACACAGGAGTAATGGACATGCTCCACCCCAGAAAACCCAAAGCCATCGGAGCTGTGAGAGTGAGAGATGTCAACCTCAACACATAATGAAATAGGATGTGCTGGAGGGACAGATACATAACCCAGAGGCTCCCTACACCCTGGAACAGAATCCCACTCCATGTTAGGCAGAGCCCCTCACTGACACTCTTCAACAGGAATCTTGCCAAATGGATGGATGATCGTAGATGTACACTGGGGGTCTTCACTGTGTCATGTCCAGACAGAGGCACAGTAAAGTAAATCATAAATGGCCATAATATTCACATAGCAAGGGGTGGCGAAAGACACACACACTCTGGCTAGGCTTATAAATGCCCTAGGGTGGATAGCCTAGTATGAACCTGTGAACCTATGAAGATACAAATTGTACAGGACACTAAGGATAATCACAAGGCTTTCTCAACTGATGGTAGGAACCTTGTTGGGAATTCACGGATATGCTCTGAATCACTCAAATATTACAAACAACATACCAAACACACACACATATTGCCAACATACAACCTGACAGGTGCAGTGCAACCCCCAGAATGCAAAATATCTATCCCAGCAGACTGCTGGCCCCCTGACATTGCAGATGCTGAGGTAACAGCCAGCATCTACAAAGCAAAACACATAGCAGCAATGGTATGAGATGGTGTCCTGGGCTGAGTCCAACATGGACTCCAAGAAGAATGGAATGCCAAATCACACTACTGCTCAATGTCAGCCTTACCACAGGATATGTACCCAAAGAGCAGTGTACAACAACAGTGGTCCTTCTCAACAAAGGTGTTGCCTGAATGGATACTGCAAACTACCACCCCAGAATCCTGACAAGCTTGGTCTGCACAGCTATGGAAAGGATCAGCATGTACCGCAGACATAAAGATATTGGGGACCTACTGACACCGGACCCTACCCAGTGTGGCTTTCTTAAGTGCAGATCCTGCACCTTAAACATGTTTGACTCATTTGAAACAGTCATTAAGGTCATTGATGAGGGCAATGTGGTCCACACAGCCTAGCTGGACCTTGCAAAGGCTTCCATACAATACCCCACATGTTCATTATAAATAGGCTCACCAGCTTAAATATAAACCCCTATGTCAGTACAGGGGTTGCAAACCAGACCAAGGACAGAACTGACATGGTCAGACATGCTGCAGCCATGACAGACTACAAACCAGATATAACTGGCATCCCACAAGGCTTGGTCCTGGGACCTCCCTTGTTTGGTATATATGTCCCATAGGTACAGGCCAACATGGAAGGACTGTGTCTGAACATGTTTGCAGAGGACTACAAACTGGCCACCATATCTGACCCTCCAGCTGACACAAGCATCCCACAAAAGGGCCACATAGAAACAGACAACTGGTGCCATAGCCATGTCAGCAAGCTAATTGCAGAAAAGTGTATAGTCAACCCCTGTGGATATACAGTAAGTGCCCACCAATTACCACATAGGTGTTAACCCATTAAGTACTTAACATGTAATGAGAGACCTGGGGACACAAGATGATAGATATCCTGCATTGGACAAACATGTGGCTGTAGTGGTTACAGAAACATACCATATACCCACCTATCATGAAGGTTGTCAGATCTAGATAATGGGAGGTCATTGTGGCTCTGCAGTCATCCTTCATCAGTGTTACAATTGACTACAATAGCCCCTGTGGGATGTACCTCAGCAGATACTTCCATCAACTGTAAAGTCCCCAAAAGTACCTCACCAGGAGTATCAAAGAGCTTGAACAGATGCCATGTGTTGCCTGATTAAACAAACTGCAGCTCCACACACTGCCATACTGCCCACCCAGAGTCAAGCTGTGCCTGATGTATAAAGCCATGTCCAAGCTGGAATCAATGAACATGCTGCACCTTGTACAATCTGAATGGCAGTGACCTATGCACATGAGAGACCTGAATCCCAGCACTGACATACATAGGACAAGCTGTACTGAATGATCCATAACACAGAAGCCACCCCCACTCATGAGTAAACTCCCAGTACAGGTTAGCCAGAGAGTCACTCATCGACTCTCCTCAAGAGGAATCTTGATGAGTGGATGGGAGATGGTAGGTTTACCCTGGGTATCACTGTTATGTCACGGGTAGACGGAGGCACAGTATACTAACCATGACATATGTCATGGCAAACTCCACTGACAATGTGTGTCGAAGGACAAACACACTCTCCGACTAGCATTAGAAATGGCCTAGGGCACATCGCTAGTGTTTGCCAATGTACACCTATGTTGTGGAATACACTACCAATGTTGGACAAGCCTGGTTTAAGTAGTTCATATCTGAACATAATGCAACATGGTCAGATGTGCACAACTGGCCCCTAACCAGGCTGTTGTGCTCACTATGAAAATGTAAAGCAGTGATAGGACTAAAGGCCAGGATACTGTCCACCACAGTGAAAGTACTGAACCAGTACACCATACGGTACTACAGTGTTAGGTCAGTATAAAAGGATGCTGACAACTGTATGCAAAGTATCCCATGCAAACCCTGCAGGCAGAGTATAATCCCTGTTGTGTTCAGACACAAAGCAGTTGGACAGTAACTACATAACATGACACACAACACACAACCATAAACGTGAGATATTGTTGAAGTTCACACTCATCCACAAATGTGGTGGGCTGCAGAGTTCAACATATGGAAAGCTCACAATGGGCATGCTCGCACACTTTGATAAATGAGACATATGTCAGACAACATGCCATGGGAAGCCTGAACTGGGCATGCTCACACACTTAGGCCAAATCTCAGTTTAGCAGTTGGCCACACATATCTGGTATTTGTACGTGTTATTTCAGGAACCAACCACATTACAGCAATCTGCCCAGTGCACACAGTTAAATGACTACAGAGACATACGTGATATAGTGGATCCCTCCCATATTCAAACATCTTCCACAGATTCACAAGTTGTTCATAGAAACAGGGAATGCTATGGCAATAAAGACCTGCAAACAGTCTATCAGCAACAAATATTTTGCATCTGACAATTAAACATATGGGTGTAGAGGTCAACACTAGGCTGTTTGCCCTAGGGAATAACAGCTTAGCCAGAGTGTGCTTGGCGTCTGCCTCCCCAGTACAGCAGGCTACTGTGCCACTGTAAAGTAGGTCACATAAGGCACCGTGTGATGCTAGTGTGCTGTGCCTCTGTCAAGCAGGGACACAGTGGAGATCTCAGGGGTTGACTTTGCTAAGCCACATCCATGTTGATGGTGTGTGCTGGAAGAGGGTTGCTGAGGACCTCTAACAGTAAGTGGGCGTCAATAACAGACTGAGGGGAGCCTTATCTGCATTGCCTGGACAATTTCACTGTCAACACTTTGTCGTGATGATTATGAAGGATTGAAGTGTCATGCCAGTACTGTTCAGAGATGTCCTCCCTCTGTGGGCTACTGCTCTGCAATGTATTAGCTCACTCTGTCTGTTGGACAGCTCATATATGGCTGGTGTACACCTGACAGGTGTCCTGTTGTGGAGCAGTCATGGGTATATTTGGGATAGCATGATCAATGCAAACCTTCCACATGCTCATAGAATGCAATTGTCAAGGATTATGCAGAGTGGCCTGTATACTCCCCCAGCATGGGTCCTTGTGAAGACTGGGGTGGAAGACTTCAAAGTGTAAAGTCTGCTTTTGATAAATACACTTTGTTTGCAGTGACAACCTTGCCTGGGGGTGGGGATGGGATATGGATGTCCAGGGAAAGGTGGGTATGGTCAGATATCAACAATGGTGGTCTACCTCTGGTGTGGAACAGTGAGTACCCATGTTGCATATGGTCAGGTGCAATATGTATTCCCCCTTGTGGCTGTGGTGAGTGGTTCTGCCATAGCACATGGACTCACAAATTGTAGTGGCTGTAGGGTAATGTTGTAGAGGCCTGAGTAGTTCCCACACACAACATACCTGTACCTGACATTAACAACTGGAATGGTGTATGTGAACACCTGCATATCTTGGCACTGTTCCCAGGGAAGCAAAGTGTGTGTCCTGGATGTGGGAGGGGTGGTCCAAACTGGTTGTGTTGTGTGTTACAGGTCCTGTGGTCACGAAGCATGGTATAGAACATCACCTGCCAGTGCGATGTGCATATCTGACCCTGAAGTAGGTGGCTGCAAATGCATATATATGCTATCCCCCACCTGACAGGTAGTACTAGATGTACATACCTCTGTAGAAATAATGATGTCAGCACCCTATAAATACTGCAGGTGCAGAACAGATGCCCAGTAATTCGGATAGTGCGCTCTGCTAATGCGTCTCCCTCAAGTGTCATAATATAGTTAGGTAGGGGTTTGAATCCTGCAAATGCTCAGTGTGTGTGTGTGTGTGTGTGTGTGTGTGTGTGTGTGTGTGTGTGTGTGTCTGAGGGAAATGTCCCTTTTGGCAACTGGGAAAACACACTACAGGATGCACATTCCCCTTTCTAAACACTGATGATGTCAGCACCCTGTAAGTACAGCAGGAGAAGGGAAACCTCCCAGTAATGCGAATAGCGCGCTCTGCTAATGCGTCCTTCTTGAGTGTCATAACATAGTTAGGTAGGGGTTTGAATCCTGCAAATGCTCAGTGTGTGTGGAGGGGGTTAGTGTGTGTGCAATTCTGTATGAAAGAAATGTCCCTTTTGGCAACTAGGAGAACACACTACAGGATGCACATTCCTCTTTCTAAACACTGATGATGTCAGCACCCTATAAGTACAGCAGGAGAAGGGAAACCTCCCAGTAATGCGAATAGCGTGCTCTGCTAATGCATCCGTCTCGAGTGTCATAACATAGTTAGGTAGGGGTTTGAATCTTGCAAATGTTCAATGTGTGTGGAGGGGGGTTAGTGTGTGTGCAATTCTGTATGAAAGAAATGTCCCTTTTGGCAACTAAGAGAACACACTACAGGATGCACATTCCTCTTTCTAAACACTGATGATGTCAGCACCCTATAAGTACAGCAGGAGAAGGGAAACCTCCCAGTAATGCGAATGGCTCACTCTGCTAATGCGTCTGTTTTGTGTTCCATAACATAGTTAGGTAGGGGTTTGAATCCTGCAAATGGCAAGTGTGTGTGTTTGGGTGAGGGGGGTTAGTGTGTGTGCAATTCTGTGTGAGGGAAATGTCCCTTTTGGCAACTAGGAGAACACACGACAGGATGCACATTCCCCTTTCTAAACACTGATGATGTCAGCACCCTATAAGTAGAGCAGGAGAAGGGAAACCTCCCAGTAATGTGAATAGTGTGCTCTGCTAATGCGTCCGTCTTGAGTGTCATAACATAGTTAAGTAGGGGTTTGAATCCTGCAAATGGCAAGTGTGTGTGTGTGTGTGTGTGGGGGGGGTGGAAGTAGGGTGTGTGCAATTACATGTGTGAGAGAACTGACCCTTTTGCCAACCAGTACAACACACCAGCTGCTGCATGTTCCGATCTCTACACAGAGATGATGTCAGCACCCTGCAAGTACAGCGGAAGAGGCCAAATCTCCCAGTAATGCAAATAGCACGCTCTGCTACTGCGTCTCTCACTACTGTCATAGCACAGTTAGTTATGGCTTTGATTTCCACATATGCCACTTGTGTTTTTGTCACACAGAATGCCCATGTGTGTGGGTTGTTGTTCACAATAATGCATGACATTGATTAAACCAGTAATGGCAATGGACACAGATGATGTATGTGTGTGCCAAATACACATATGTACCTGTGACCTTCAATAGTCCCCATGTCTGACGCCTGCCACATGTGAATACATGGTATTTGCACTGGATAACATTATGACTGTGGTCTTCTGTGCGGGTGCTGCATGTGGTATGTGTATATACAGTGTGAGATGTATATGGTATCATCCTAGCAGCGAGGGATACACATCTGGTCTGGGGCATATAGTCTACATGTTGTTGATGAACAGGTGCTGCATGTTTTCACCTGTTGTGGAAGTGGTAACAAGTTGTTCCATAGCAATGCAGTGACTACATGCTAGGAACCTTTCAGCTAGGGTGTTGTAGCTACAGTAATTCATCAGCATTCATTAATACATCAGCATTCCTGGTGAGGGTATGATGCCAACCAAGGTCAGGGTCATACCAGCCTGTGCCACATGCTCAGAGAGCCCTTCCATGTTCCCTATCATGTAGTCCAGGGATGTACATCACAGGTCAGCCATAGTGGCATGGACAATGACTGAGTCATATGTGTCCATGCCTCTGACTGACCTGTATGCTTGTGTTATGTGGTGGACCATAGTGCCCCACGGGCATATCACTGTGACCTTCACCTTGTCCAGCCTGGTGAGCGGGACCTCACTGTACCGGACAATAAAGGTACCTAACACAACTGTAGCAGGTGTGTTGTCTAGCCATACAGGCTGTGACTGTTTGGCACACAGGATTTGTGTGCTATGTGTTGCATGTGCTGTGTTCTGGCTTAACGTATGCCTGTGTTCCAGCTGCAGAGGTGTCTGCTGCTCAGGCAGGATGCTATTCTGAGGCTCCACAAATGGCCCAGTGTGTTCACGTGTTTGGATTGTTGTCAGTGTAGGTCTACATCAAACTGGTATTATAGTCACTGTAGTATTTCATGCCACCTGACAGGTTATGCCAGTACTGGGTTCAGAGTGCTTAGTCTCCAGTTTGGCTATGTGGTTGCATCTCATACATGTGTTGTACGTCCACTCGGGGTAAACCTACGATCTCCCATCCACTCATCAAGATTCCTCTTGAAGAGAGTCAATGAGGGACTCTGCCTAACCTGGACTGGGATTGTATTCCAGAGTGAAGGGAGCCTCTTGGTTATGAATCTGTCCCTCCAGCATGTCCTATTTATTTCAGTGCTGAGGTTCAAGTCTCTCGAGTGCATAGCTTGATGGGATTTGGATATTCTGAGGTGCAGCATGTCCATTAATTCCAGGTTGGACATGGCTTTATAAGTCAGGCACAGATCGCCTCTGAACAGGCGGTATGCCACTGAGTAGAGCTGGAGTTTCTTTAACCGGGCAGCATATGGCATCTGTTTGAGCCCTTTGATCCTCTTGGTGAGGTACTTTTGGGGTCTTTCCAGTTGCTGCAGGTGTCTGGTAAGGTACATCCCAACAGGGGCATTGTACTCAATTATGGGCCTGCTGAGGGATGAGTAAAGAGGCACAATGACCTCCCCTGATCTAGATGTGAATCCCTTCATGATGAGGTGGGCTATATAAAATATTTTTCTAACCACTTTGGCCATGTGGTTGTCAAATGAGAGATTGCTATCAACTTGGGTCCCCAGGTCCCTAATTACTTCTTCTGTACTTAATGGATTACCACCTATGTGGTAATTTGTGGGCACTTTGTTTTTGCCAAAGGGGATGACTATACACTTTTCGTCATTTAGCTTGAGGCCATGGCTCTGGCACCAGTTGTCTGTTTCTATGAGGCCCTTTTGGAGGATGCTTGTGTTGGCTGGAGAGTCGATTATGGCAGCCAGTTTGCAGTCATCTGCGAACTTGGTCAGCCACAGTCCTTCCGTGTTGGCCTGTACCTCCGAGAAATATATACCGAACAAGAGAGGTCCCAGGACTGAGCCTTGTGGGACACCACTTGTAACTGGTTTGGAGTCTGACATGGCTCCAGCAATTCTAACCATGTGGGTTCTGTCCTTGAGCCAGTTTGCAATCCATCTAGTGACATAGGGGTTTATATTTAAGCTGGTGAGCTTCTCTATAATGCCCGAGTGTGGTATTGTATCGAAGGCTTTTGCGAGGTCCAGGTAGGGTGTGTGGACCACCTTCCCCTCGTCAATGGCCTTGGTGACTGTTTCAAAGAAATCAACCAGGTTTAAGAGGCAGGATCTGCCCTTAACAAAGCCAAACTGGGTAGGATCCAGTGTCTGTAGGTCCCCAATATCTTTATTTATGAGGTCCATGATGATCCTTTCCATAGCTTTGCAGACCAAGCTAGTCAGGCCTATGGGGTGATAGTTTCCAGGATCCGTTGAGGCACCACCTTTATGGAGAGGGACCACTGTTGCTGTACGCCACTCTTTGGGCACATATCCTGTAGTAAGGCTGAGATTGAACAGTAGTTTTATGTTTGGGTTTAGGTCTTCTTGGAGTTCATGTAGGACACAGCCCGGGACACTGTCTGGTCCCATTGATGCTGTGTTTTTTGCTTTGGAGAGGGCGGCTCTTACCTGAGCATCTGAGATGTCAGGGGGGCAGCACTCTGCTGGGATAGATATTTGCCCTTTTGGTGTGGAGGGGGGGGATAGGTTTGCGCTGAACCTGTCAGCTAGGATGTTGGCAATGTCTGTGGGTTCGGTGTTTCTTTTGTCATTTTGGACTAATTCTGAGCATATTTGGGAATTACAACCCAGTTTCCTAACATAACTAAAGAAAGCCTTGTGATTATCCTTAGTGTCCTGTGCAATTTCCTCTCGAAGCTGGCCTTAGACAATTTTATGAGTGCCCGTAGTTTTTTGCTAATACTGATCAGTGATGCCTTCCCTTTTTGGGAATTTGCTCTATCATTTAGTAGCTTCCTCCTTCTATTGTATAGTTTGTTTATGGCTGGGGTCCACCAGACAGGATGTCTGCCTTTGGAGGATTGGGTCTTGGTTTTATTTGGGATTGCATGATCCATGCATTCCTGAAGGTGTCCATAGAATGCGTTTATAGAGGATTCTGCGGTCTGGGCCATATTTTCCACAGGCCCGGGGGCTTTGAAGGATTCCACCTCGGTTTTGAGGAGTGTGAATTTGCTTTAGAGAAGGTTTTCACTGTGGTTTTCTGGGCAGGGGGTGAGGTTGGGATGTGAATATCCAGTGAGATTAGTTTATGGTCTGATCTTACCAGTGAGGGATACACTTCTGCTCTGAAGCATAGAGTCCCCATGTTGGTGATGATCAGGTCCAGTATGTTTTCCCCTCTTGTGGGAGTGGTAGCAAGTTGTTCCATAGCATTTGAGTTTATAAATTCTAGGAACCTTTGGGCTAGGGTGTTGGAGCTAGAGTAATGCTCCCAGTCTAGTTGAAGTCGCCCAATATAATGGTGTTTGGAGAGACCTTCATATTTTCCAGTGTTCTCAGGAAGGCCGAGTGGGGTTTCTGGGTTTGGGAGGGTGGTCTGTAGCAGGCTATAATCTGGAAGGCAGTTTTACCCACTGTTAGTTGCACATGGATAGTCTCTGATGCTTCGTGCTTTGCCACCAACCTGGAGGTGTGGGTATCTTTGATGAATATCGATACTCCCCCTCCTTTTGTGGTTTGGTCCAAGTTTTGGGGCCGAAAAGCATGGTATGAGGTATAACCTGGTAGTGCTGGGGTGCTCTCGGTAGCCCTGAACCAGGTATCTGTTACTGCACAGATATCGATGTTCTCCATGCTAAGGAGCGTTTCAAGTGCGTGCATCTTGAGGTTTAGACTTCTGACGTTGAGTAGCATTACTCTTATTCTTATCCCATGTGATACCTGTGGAGGTGGGTTTGTTCTTTGAGCCTTGCCTAAAAAAGCCACTATGGGGGTAGCAAGAGCCTTTGCCAATATCCGAAAGCCCAGGGGTGACAGGTGCAAGCCATCCCTAGCAAAGCAGGTGGTTCAACAGAAGGTGAGTATGTGAGGGTGTAGTGCCCGTGAGTAGTTAGCACTGGCATATATGACTGCTTACGTGGACAAATGCCAGGTAAGTCATATGCAATGTGTCACAGGCAACGTACATGTGAACAGGACAAACAGTGACGTTCTGTCAAGTGAGACATGGACATACATATAGTAAGCTATGCAGATGTCACTAGGAGTCCAGAGAAGCTCTGTAACCCTGCATTGCAGGTGGGATCAGTGTTCCAGGGTAACTGCAAGCAAACATGCATGCAAACAAAGCTACAGTAAGCAGGGCTGCATGTAGTCCATTGTGCAACAAACAAGCTGTACCACTTCCAGTAGGTAACAGTGCAAATATGCAGGCACTATACACATGTACATGGAAATACACAGGTCAGATGGCTAGGGTCCAGTCTCCGCGCACACAAGTGTATAGACCATGTACCATCAGGATGTACAATAACTGGATGGAAACCCAGGTGCTCATACCTGCAGTAATACACATGTCAAATAACAGACACTGAGCCTTCACTCAGTGGTTCCATACTTAGTAGGATGTATGCTACCTGGCCTGCCACCACAGTATCCCTGACATGTATGGGGACTCTCCCTCCTGTGACAGTTAGTTTTGTGTGTTGGGGATGTCTAGCATGGTATGAGATGTGAGCTTGCAGTGCTAGTGTGCTCCTGTGTGTCCTGTACCAGTCGTGCAGTACTGCACACATATCAACATCCTCAAACATCCGCATGGCAGAGTCCAGTGTGGGCAACATGCCACTTGCAGTTTACATGTCCATCATTGCGTATCAATACTTTCATTACCTTATCCCCTGTGCTACCTATGTATGTAGCCTTCTGTTGACATCCTTACCACCAGTATGCCAACATGTGCAGATGATACACTATGGTACTTACGATGGGTGTAGACAACAGTACATGACAATCATACCCTTACTGCATCAGGCATGCTGGGATATACCCACAATTATATCAGCACACAGTACTGTTAACAACATGATACTATTACTACACGTCTATGTAGTCACCCTGTGCATCAGCAACATGTTAACCTGTACCTGCACTGATGTTACAGATTGCAGGAGGTGGCACAGTTTCATCATATGCACAGGGTGTGAATTTGGTATGCCTGAGTCAGCCACCGATACCACCAATTGACATGTATGTGTATGTGTGTTGGTGAGGGACAGCAGTACAAGGTGGGGCAATGTTGATGCAGTGTGTGCATGCATGCGGTAGCCCTAGGTGTTGTCAATTTGCATGTGTGTATGGATGCACACAGTTCCACCTCATGGCTGCCATATACTGGTGTTTGTGGACAGCCACAGACTGTACCTGCCAGGTCATACAGATCAGTGTCTCTGGCCACGGACACGGTACCTGTGCCTTGCAGGGGTGCTATGGACCATATCCGGTACCAACCCAGACTGGGTACTGTCATCAGAAGCAGGTGTTCATTGACTGGACACAGATCCCTGTCAGGCCTGGCCAGAGCCACGTGCATGTGGTCTCCTGGGGCGGTCTGATGACAGCACAGACCCAGCATTGCTGGGGCTGCTGCTGGCACTATGGGGGCGGCCGCTGCCCTGTTGTCATCCACCACAACTGCCAGCTGCTGCTGTTGCTGGCATACTCCCATGTCGACACCTCAACCATCCACCTTCGCCCTGGCTCATGGACATGTAGTTGTGGAACCAGTCTAATATGTCCCCACAACGTCTGTCTATGACATTGGTGAAATTACGGATGGCAGCTGCAATGTCACGCATACTGTCAGTCATGGCTGTGCGACATGCTGTCAGCTCTATCAGACCCTGTCTGGTGTACCGTTCCATACATGACTGTGCCTGCATGTCAGCCCGAAACATAGCTGAGGTTGTAAGACCTCTGTGGGCACATCTGACAGGGGCAGTATGCCCACGGATGCTCCCACGAGAACCCCTGGACATCTGTCTGTGTGGTACCATCTCAGGGCCATGCCCATGGCTGCTGTGTGGGGACACATGTGCCACAGATACCACATTACCCTGGTCAATGCCCACTGTATCCTGTCCATCACCTAGGGACATTGGTGACAAAAGGGTGTATTGGCAGGATAACTGTGCATATTGATGGGGTTGACAGCTGTGTACTGTCAGTTGGCTGACCAATGACGGACCCTGGCATACCTTCCTGTGCCATTACACAGATGTCATCATTATCAGTACCCATGGCACCTGATTCAGGTTCCCTGCTGCATGACACCAGAGCAGCACCAGAAGCTGTGGGAGGGAAACAGGAAACACAGTTTACAATGTCTACACAATATTACCAGTGATGCACACATCCACACATGCACAGGTCCACACATGCACACGTGCACACATGCACATATGCACACATGCATAGGTGCACACGTGCACACATGCACACAGTTGCACACAGTTGCACACAGTTGCACACTACTCAGTATGCAAGATATCAACACACAGACATACCTGCATGCATATACAGAGCACTACTCAGTGAGCCTAATATTACTATTACTATCAAGACTATTAAAGGTATTGTTAATACACACTCACCAGCATGGATAGGCTGCATTGCTGTTACACCAGAGGGACCTGCAGAAGTGAGGAAACTAATGTCAGTGGGCACACCTGTGCCATTGTTACTGAGTATGATACAGGTCAGTAGTACAACAGTTGCCTTTCACAGGTCAGCTGCTGATATTGAGAATATCACACTTGCACATTAAATACTATGATGACAGCTACAAACCAAGGACACACCTCAAACATGCATTAACTACCAGTGTACACAACAGTCAAATATACATATGGCATATTACCTGCACGCTCATAGTCTTGCTGCTGCGTGGCTCCAGCCTCCATCATAATGCATGTCTGCTGCTGCTGCTGTTGTTGGCGGGCTGGAGCCACAACACTTATGAGTAGTCCCTCCAGTCTGGTGAGTGGGGGATGTGTAGCCACCCCACCACCTGTGGCAACCTGTTGCCTGTGGATATCCGACGCATGCTGACGGACATTTCTGATTAAATCACTGCAGTGATGTCGTACCTGCTCGTATGTCCTATTATGCGTGCCTATGTCATTTACCCGATGGACCAGGTCTTGCCACAGTGCAGCCTTCTCCTGCTGATTCTGGCTTGTGCGGGAAAAGAGTATTGCATAATCCCGCACCAGGCTCTGCTGTATCTCCTCATCCTCAGCTGCTGAGTAAGCTGGATTGCGCTGGTGAGCCATGGTCCTGAAAAAGGAAATAACATGATATCAGCAAAATATGTCAGCAGAATTTGGCACACATACTACACATGCTACTCGACTGTTGTGATACAACATATCTTACATATATAGCATCTGTCTGTCTTGGTAGATACACATGTAAATGGCCAGGTATCAGTGCTCAGCCAACAACTGTGCAACAGTACCTGGCACACTCCATACGACATACTACCAAACCCCAGCAGTCAGAACACTGATTCAGGTCCAAAACACCTCCTCACTCTGGGGGCTTGTATCGAGGTACTGTATGGGGTACATCATCAACTACTGTGAGCTGACCACAAACTAATTGCCCTGGATATACATATCCCACCTCCACCACCAGCACAAACGACTATAGTGAATAACATTTCAAATGCAAACTTTACACTTTGTAACAGTGACATGGTATCCTTTCAGCCCACTGGGCCAGTGGAAGACACAACCCACAATGCTGACCCCTTCACAAATTATTTCTACGGACATCTCCGAGAATGCATGGATCATGCAATTCCATATAAGACCAAGACACTCTCCACAAAGGGACAGCATCCTGTCAGGTTGACCCCAGCCATAGACAGATTGTATAACAAAAGATGGAAGCTACTGCAAGATAGAGCATAATTCCATAAAGGGAAGGCATGTCTGATCCGCACTAGTAAGGAGCTATTTTCTCACATACAAACATCCATGGGCAACTTTGAGAGGGAAATCAACAGTGACACTACAGATAACCACAAGGCCTTCTTCAGTTATGTTAGCAACCTGGTCAGAAACCCTCCACTATGCTCATAGTTAGTACACAACTACAAATAGTTCCCTGAACCCACAGATATTGGCAACATTGTGGCAGACAGGTTGAGTGCAGGTTTCCCCCTCCCTCTCCCCCAAAATAAGGCATAGTTATCCCAGCTGACTGTAACCTCCCTGTCATCACAGATGTCCAGGTGAGAGCCGCCCTCAGGAAAGCAGGATACACAACATGGATGGGACCTGATGGTATCCCCGGTTGCATGCTACATGAACTCAAAGAGGAGCTAAACACACATATAGAAGTGCTATGTAACACTAGCCTGACTACAGGATATGTACCTGTACACTGCCGCACAGCAGCAGTGGTTCCACTACACAAAGGAGGCACCTCTACATACCAATACAATACAACACAATACAATACATTACAGTACAATACAATACAATACAGTATGCTATTGCCCCTGGGACTACAGCAGCATACTGTTCTGCTACTGACCATTGTGACACATGTGATGTGATGGTACCTGCTGCTGTCAAACAGTTACACAGGGTGACTCATATGGCATATTACCTATCTGACTAACATTCAGCAGGGGAATGTGTGACATGTACTCATGGGGAGTCTTGCTTCTTAACGCTGTGTGGTTTATTGCAGGGTATGTCTTATCTGTGGGTAGGAACCTGTACCTCCACCGTGTGCTCTCTATTGCAGTGTCACGGACGACACACAGCAGTCATTTAGGTTGTGCATGGTGTGAGGTGTTACTATGGTTGTTGGACATCTGTCATGGGTGTGACTTAAGTATGTAAATCCAGGAGTTGTGACCTCTATGTGGGTAGTATGTGTGTACTCTGTGGTGTTGTCAGTCACTGTGCATTGGTAATATGTTTGAGTGCATTGTCACAGTGTTGTACATGTCACTGTGTCCTTCTCCATATCTGTAGCTGCCATGTGAGGTACATACCGTGGCAGCCATTATGTGGTGTGGAGGGGTACACTGACCTACGTGTCCATAGCTGACACACCATGTCTGCTGACACATACCATGTGCAGGTATTCCAGGAATAGTGTGCCACTGTGAATATCATTGGGGGGACTATTATACACATTTATGACCCTGTTCACGCCTGACACATGCAGTGGTGGGCAGCCAATCACATATCTGGTGGTTACTGGTGTAGGTGATTTGAAATGGTGTATGGTACTCCAGTTTTGACACTGGTGTTCACTCCATGCCTTTGTCACCAGGCACCTGTTGCAATACATCTGTACACATGTGCCTCACTCAGAATATATATACATCTCTCTCTCTCTCTCTATATATATATATATATATATATATATAGATATATCTATATGTGTATATATATATATATATATATATATATATATATATATATATATGTCTGTATACATATACACATATATATATTGATGTACATATAATGCTATAGGTATGGAGAGGTGGGGTGTGACAGAGAGGGGGTGAGAGTGACAGAGGGGGTGGGACAGGGGGAGTGTGAGATCGTCATATACAATCATACCTGTAGATAGTCAGATCTGTCTGTCTATGTATATGTATCTACATATATCTATATCTGTATGTGTGTATTACATATATATGTTTGCACATATTCTATCTATCTACATCTATGTATTCCTACATCTCTCTCTATGTATGTATACATATATGCATATTATATATATATATATATATATATATATATATATATATATATATATATATATATATACATACATACATATATTGACATACATACGTATCCATATGATAGATAGGTATATCAACATGTTTGTTTACAAAACTGTATACACACACTAACATACTGCTAAACATACATAACTGTGAAACCTACTTTGTACATTGCACTACAACCTACATTCAACCTACATTGATATGTGCACATAGATGCTCTCACATACATATGTATGTACAGCCTTCACTGATAGTTGCTCTATGTCCCCTGCCCTTTGCACATCTTCATATACATATGGATACAGACCAATGACACATATGGAGGGTTCACAGTATGTAGACTTTTATAGTATTACTTTACATTACCTGTGTTTGTCACAGCTGCTTGTGTTGCCGTCTGGTTTTGTGTCCTGCTGCTCCACTTGGCAGTTGTCAGCTTTCAAGTGGTTGTTGCTGACTGGTTTTGTTTGTGTATGTTTAATTTCTTTTTTCTCTGTCTCTCTCTCTCTGTCTCTCCCTACCTCCACAGGGTGCAGTGAAAGTATTGCATGTGTGGACTGGGAGTACAGCATGCTTTTGTAGGTATCTGCATATGTCCATGTGATGGCCTCTGCACCAATTGTTAGCCAGCATTTGCTAATTGCATGCAGCCAGTTGTGTACTGATTGCAGTTCTCACTGTGATTTCAGGACAGTGCTATAAAAAGGTATGTGAGATAGGTGTAGCCCTTTCAGATTTTAAGGGCAGGGACCATGCTGGTATGCTGTGGACACTGTTCTGTGAGTGTAAAGGTTAGTATCTCTCTCATATTTCCAGCTGTGTTGTAGATTAACATTTCTCCATTCATTTCTCCAGTTTCCTGTACTAAGTGTGTATGTACACTGACACCTAAGACTACTACTACTGTTAATGTGGGTGTGTGTGCTTTCCTGTGGGACATGTGGTGTAACTGGTGTATAGCAGTGGCTCTTGCACTTTGTTGCTATGGCTTCAATATTTGCCCTTTACATTCACTACTTGTATGCCTGCTAAGTGTCTTGACTGTAGTGTGTTGCTGTGGCTTTCCTATTTTCCATGTACATTCACACCTTGGAATGCTTGCTATATCTGCTAGGGTGTTACTGCATGCAGTGTTGTCTGGCCATGACATCTATTAGGGTATTTGAGTATGCTGCTGAGCAGGCCCCAGAGACTCTCAGGTGCATCTTTTATCTGCCTCATGGAATGGTACATATCAGTGGGGTACACCCATTAAATTGTCTGGTATTCTGCAGTTGTGACTGTGGGATAACATGAGGATATGTATTACTACACTATTTCTGCCATGTAAGTGGTGCATACTTTCAGGACTTCATAGTTACCATTGCATGTGTTGTAACACCTTTCTGCCTACTGTTTGTACATTTCACATGGAGTCTGTGGGGCATCCCTGTAACTCAGTCACTGTTGCTATGTCTAGGCTCTTAACTATTCAAATATGGCAGTGTCAGACCTCTCAAGTGTACAGATATTTGCAGGTTGTCCACATTTATGCCTCATATTTTGGTCAATATCTCATGAACAGCTCTATCTGGCAAATCACTCTGGGCTCAAGTCAGACTATAGTGACAAACATTTAAGTTTCTGACTTCATACCCTTCCAGACATCCAACAAAATGCAGAACATGTTACTCTCTGAACTGTCTAAGTTTGTTGTAACATTATTTGGAATGTGTCCCTGTTTTTCGCCCTTTGCTCCACATATTTTATTACTTGGTCCGGATGTGTTCCCGTAAGAGGTTGTGGGGTATGGGCAGTGATTATCCTGCTGTGTGTATGTGTGTGGCTTGCAAGGTGCTACAGAGACATTATTACCTACTAGCTACCAACTAGCATGGCTGTTTCTGTTCGCATACTACTATTATAGAAATCCACTAGATTTGACAGTAAATATACATGACATGCTTTGTGTACTACACATCCTATATTCCCTTTACATTCATTCCTACTATTAAATGATATATTTATTGTAGCACATTGTTCTTATATAACAGTCATGGCTTAGTGGTAAGTCATGCAGACTACTGTTTCCAAGATTCTGGGTTCGGGACTGACAGTGGGATTTTATTTTGCTTTTGAACAGACTACAGGACCTGTCATTCAGAGTGACTAAGGCACTTTTAAGCAGTTGTAACCGGGTTATCGCTGGTTTGCGCGGAGCTCCCGCATGCGCACTGGCATTCAGCTCCGCGCACACCTGCTTACAACCGCTTAAAAGTGCTTACTCTTGCGCACACCCGCGCTATTTTCTTTGAAAGAAATAAAAATGGGGAGACAGGAAAGTGGTGAAAAGGGGGTCACAAAGAGGGTAAGACAGTAGGGAAACAAGCTTGGGTTTTGCAGGAGGGATGTAGGTAAGGCCCATAGCTGCCCATTTCTTCATCAGCAACAGCTGTGCATATGTTTGTAATTTGGTGTGACATTTGAAACCTTCCACCCCTGAGAGAGGTGTAAGGACAACAATAATACTTGTTGTACAGCCAATTGTAATTGACAGTTTCCATGTCCAGCAGACATGTGTGCGAAATGGGCAGCTATGTATGGGACGTAATTTTTTTGTGGGTACAGAGTGCCCTTTTTTTTTTTTTTTTTCAGGTGAGAGTGGTAGGTCAGGTAAAGGAAGTCGGTGTAGCTGGGGAGGTAGGATGGGTAGGTCAACAGACAAGACAAACAAGAGCATACAGGGGCGGTGTATGACACGTGTGGGGGGTTACACAATTGACGGGGACGGATGTTTGGATATCTAGAGCCCATGAGCCCACAGATGGCAACAGTGGAACTGATATCCCCACCCATGGGCAGTTGCCACTGTGCCTTCACTGCCCAGGACGGGGCTGTGCAGGGGGCTGTGTAGGCCGGGCAGCTGGCATGCCCTTTAGTTGTGCCACCTGTGCCTCAAGCTGGTGTAGGGGCCCAAGAACAGCTTCCTCGATCTCCCTACGCACCACAGTCCGTACGCTACGGAGGGTGAGTGGTGGTTCTCCTCCGGCCACACTTGCAGAGGGGGGATGAGCCCCATCCCCTGCAGTGCTTCCACCCACAGGTGGCACAGGGCCACCGGAGGAGGGTCCGGACTGGGCACTACTGCCAGGTGCACTCGCCAGCTGAGGTGGGAGAGGTGGGTCCGCTGGAACCCACCTTCCCTGTCGTCCTATGTTTTGCATTATGTCATGATAGTTTGGGTTAGTAACATACAATACCATTCACAATTAGTTGTAACAGCATGCATTAGTATTCCCATTAACCAAACACCCAGATATTCAAACCATTGAACACCAAGCATAACACATGCATAATTTGAACAGCAATACACAGTCCAGCAACATGCAGGGTTGATTGATGGCAACAGGCCATCAGGTTTGGATGTATGAACAGGGCAGATGCATCAACGTACATGCAAATATGTATGACCCAACAGGACAAATGTCCAGGGGTGTTAATTGTGATTGCACATACCAGTTTCACGTGGAATGGATTATATGTAGTTATAGGGTAGGGTGAAGAAAATTTAATTAACACCTTCAAATACCAATACATATGCTGTACATTTCTAATAGCTGCAGATATATACACACTACAGTTCTACCTACAGTTTCCTATGTGATAACTACTTCAAGTTGGTGATAGGAATGTTACTGCTATATCAATGTACATTTTCATTTTTATTCATACACGTTCATATCTGCTCTGTTCAGCTACATCATCCTGCTACATTTGCTTTATATAGCTATAGACAACTGTGGATGTTTGGCATTTCAGACAACCATACTATCTGCATATTGCAGACTGAGAGCAACATATCCAGATTTTGGGATACACATTCCAGCTGCAGGAACATTTTGAACACATTTCGCAGTTTGGTTCTGCTTGTCACATTCATTTCATTCTGTACTGAATGCAGTATACTTTATTCAGGAGTTATTACTACTTTATTGGTGGATTCATAACTCTTTCTCACACTCTCTCACTTGTTTTATTTTTACAATTCAGGATGGTACTTACTTCTAGGCTTTATTGACATGTTTTACCTGTAGTTATTACAATCCTTTCCAACAGTCTCACTTCTGTCATGTTTCAATATTTCAACAGGGATATATTTCACACGTGTTTTACTCGGCTTCTGCAGCTGTACTTTTCAGTCTGCTGCAGGTTGTGTACTATTATATTACAGGTGGGACATCTTTATTTCAGACATTTTCATTTTTCTGTTTGGATTACAGACTGCAACACACTTTTGTAATCAAGCAATACTTGCAAACCCTCTTACACTGTTACTTGCACATTTTATTACTTAGTGACTACACTGCACTCTTTTGCTAACTGTCATACTTTTACATTTATTTACAGTTACAGGGAGAGGATTACTGACATGCCTGGTGGCGCAACCGCACCAGCCTATCGCCATAGGCTCTACGGTTTGCAGAACGAACACCTGCAGCTGTAATATAAATAAAGTAATATTGGAATAGACATCTCCATAATATCAGCTATGTTAATTTCTTATATAAATAATTAGATGTAACTTACTCAGTAGTGGGGCGTTGGGCATTTGCCGGGCCTCCTGGATCCAACGGTTCAGTTGGTCCTGCTTCCATCTCTTCAGGTCCGCATGGTGGTGATGGACCTGCTCACCAGTCCTTGGTATCCCTGTGAAACTGGTAAGATCATGACTGTGAACAACCGGTCCCACGCCTCAGCCCTATATGCTCCCCACAGGACCTGGCCCTGCATGAGTTGGGCCTCATGATTGTGGACAAGGAGCCAAACCATATATTTGGACTTCTCAACGCCCCACCTCTGTGCTCGAAAGCAACTACCCTCACCTACACCTGACATTCTGGCTGCAAGTTGGTTCTACAATCGGTTATGCTATGTATTCCCGCCTATGGGGCTTATATATGCCGTTTTTCCCACACTTATCTGTGATTGGCCATTTTGGAATTGTATCAGCTTCACAAAACCTGCTTTGTCATGCTCCTCTTTCTATTCATTCCTATATATTTGCTATTACTGCATTTCTAAGTACAGCTGTCATGGCTTAGTGGTTCAGTACCTTGACTATGGTGCATGGTATCCTGGGTTCGAACCTGGCCACGGCTTTTTATATTTTATGACTGTCTACACAGGCTGGGAGGTGTGTCTGTGTAAAGGCAGTTTTGTTACAGCTTGCTCAACGTTGCCCGTCAGTTAGCTTGTTGGCGTGGTGTGCAGCTCCGCGCAAACGGGTTACGCTGGTTTACGCTTCATTTGGCTGTCAGCACGCATATTACGCTCAGCTCAGCTAGGGGCACACAGTTTCAGCGTGTTAAACCACTGCTCACCTACGGGCACTCATTTTTCACCTGTTAAACCACTGGTCACTTTCGGGCACACATTTTACACCTGTTAAACCACTGCTCACCTACGGGCAGATGCACTCAACTTGTTAAACTGTAGCTCAGCTATAGGCACATCTGGCATTTTTTATTATTTTGTTATCTCACATTTCTTCAAAATAAATGGCCCATTTCATTACATTTTACATAAAATATAATTTTATATGTGTACATATATGTCAGGGACTTGTTTTGTGCTTATTTCACTAAAGATAAAAATTGATGTTATGGGGCTCGAACCATGACTGCCTGCTCTTCAGCTGATGTCTCTACCACTACGCTATTGCTTTTTGGTTTACTCTGCATATTTAGTTCTTATATGCTTTTCCACTGACTGCTAACTGTGGCTAAGCGCCGGCACGCAAAGCGAAGCGCACTCACGGGCAAACATCTTTACAATTTAAAAAAATATATATAACATGTTCATTTATATATTTTATGTTCATAGTCTGTGGGGGCATGTGTTGTGTTGTGTTTATTCACATTTCCATGGACTCTGTCGTGGGGGTTTACTTTCGGGACTTTTACTCTTCTGGGGGTGTGTCTGTTTGCAGGGCTCGGCCTACAGACAAGCCCCCTACTGTCTTCCACGGACCGTGTAAGCCTTAGGTGTGATTCAGCATGCCCTCATGCATATGCATGACATGCTGACATCACACCGTTTAACTGCAGCCTCCGTGTAAGCCTTGTAACTCTTACACGGAGGCTTTGTGAATCCTGCCCATTTTCTTCTCACTTAACTCTCATTGTATTTCATTTTGGTTGGTTCTACAAGATGTTTGGACATTATCACTTAATTCACTTCTTGTTTAGGGGGAAAAAACAAGATTTACAGAGTAACTTTTTTGAAAAATGCTCTGTTTGGGCTTCAGCTCCCTTTTATTATTTATTATACTTGAAAGTATGTGGTTTCTGAATCTGTAAACATATAAATGCTATCAGAGCATGCAGTTTTCATGTCAGAACAATGAGTACACGGTTTGACAAAATGGTGTGCCTTATTCTTTGGGACAGTTATACACCTGTATTCTTTGCATAAGAATCTGTTCCATGAGACTACACTTAAAGGATTAGTAGCATCCTCTCAAATTCTTTCATAATCCTTTTGGTGTATTCATCCTTGGAAATTACTCAAAGAACCTTTTATATAGCATTTGTAATTTTTCATTGTTTGCTTAGCACAGTAAACTGTAACTGCTAGACATGTGATGACCATATGGAGGGAAGACACTGAGACAGGTGACAAGTAGTAAACCTGCGGTGGTGCTGCTGTGGTAGTATTGTCGCCTCACAGTAAGATGCTGTCCGGTTCGATTCTCAGCTAGAGTGTCTTCTGTGTGGAGGCATGCGTGAATGGGCCTACCTTCGTTGAAGGTTGTGCGTCAGGGCTTGCAACTCGGCACGTAAAAATCTACTGCCAATCATTAGCGGACCGGAGTTCCTCTGTGGCGACCCCTAACCGAGAAACGCCGAAAGACACAACATTTTACAAGTAGTACTGTATTCATCATTCTTACAGCAAAGCCCCCACAATTCTAAGTGCCATTGAAAAGGCAACCAGAAAATTTGTACAGAACTTTTTTTTTTCAAACTGTGTTTCATTTTCCGACTCCAAGTGCACTAAAATATTTGCTGTATATATGCTTTGTTAGTCAGCTAAACATATATTTAACATGTCTAGTAATGACAAGAACTGCACAGTCTACCTTGAGAAAAACAATAGTCTCAACATCCTTTCAGGGCTGCCAAAGAAGCTGTTGTGCTGGTGAAGATGCCAGCTATTATTTCCACAGAAGGAAAGACATTATGTTAAAGATCTGAGAAATCAAAGTGTCTTCTGTCAGTGGCCCTGAGAGCTGCTTCCTCACAGGCAACTCACAAGGGACCCAAGCTAGTAGCTTCATTCTTTTAGTCTGTTCATTGACATAAAAAAGAAAAATATATATTTCCCAGACATTTTTAAACAGACAAGCTGTATCCCACCTTTAGTTTGTCACGCAAACACTAATAACTTTCTTTTATTCTGTGAGTTACATTTTTGCTGTTTATATTGTCTGTTTGCATGAAATATTAGACTCGTGCTATTTTAGTACACCCCTGTGTTGCCAGAGATTCTTCTGTGTCTTAAAAACTAAATATGACATAAGAATTAAATGTTAACTGATATTTCACTTGCTTCAGTCCCTGCTTATGAAGGTTTTCCTTAAATACTATATTTAAAGTGGCATTACTGTCTAAAAGGAAAGGCTTAACGTTTTCCTGATTGCATCCTTGTTCTTGCAATCACTCATTTATCATAAAATTAAAGTGTTTCTATCATTATTTCACCTAAAGTTCAATTGTTAAAAGGCCATGAAAACAATGCAAAATGGAGACTGAATACCCTCCTTTTCATTTTTTGATGGGGGCATTTATTCCATTTTGATGTTGTTTTGAGGGTCCCACAGAAAGCAGCTAAGCTTTCTGTCAATGTTAGAGGTGTCAGTGTCCTCCCAAAACAAGTGAAAGGACAAGGGACTACAGTTACTTATAAAATTGTAAGACAGTTTTCTGCCAAATTGTTAACTTAGTTTATTGTTTGGTGAATAACTAATTGCTTACAAGCACATCTTTCAATTAAATAATTAAGGCATGCTTCCTTAATGCCATCAGCATTTCTTGATGGACATATTAATTGAAATAGTGTGCCAGTAAGTGGACCATTTCCAGTTTCCATATTTCATGGGTTTTTTATAATTTGGATTTTAGATGAAATTATGAAAAATAAATTTAGTTTCACAACAAATGAATGATGCAACAAAAACATGTAGTCAGGAAAATGGTAAGTCTTTTTGTCAGATATTATCAATGCTTTGAACGTGTTCTTAAATTTTTACCAAAGTTATGCCATAAGCTGTGCACTAACTGCCCATCAAAGTATACCATGATTGATGCTCTGAATAGTGTGGATCCTTGTTAGACCATTCTCAGACTGACTTGTAATGATTTACTTCTGCAAGCATCAACATTATAAGAAACAGAAGATTTCAGTTTGTTCAGCAAACATTAAATCAGAATCCTGTTTTGGAAATAATTACAGTATTGTAAGCCACGAGGCATAACAATGCCACATTCTGAGGAAATTCTAGCTTTTAAATACTATGGAACTTCTTAATTGATTTCAAGGGGCAGTAGAAACATTGTTTTGTGCAAGAATTTTTAAAGGCAGCATACTAGACATTTTATCATATTTGCATTCATTAGTCTAGTAACCTATACATCGTAAAAATGGAATTATGAAGCAAGGATGTAGACAGTCTTCAGAATTGTACATCTCCCATGTTACTGCTTGCTTCTTCTCACTAGCATGCTCAGGTGCCACTTAGATCTGTGATAAATAGACACACACACACACATACACACACACATATATATATATATATATATATATATATATATATATATATATATATATATATATATATATATATATATATATATATATATATATATCTATATATAGTTATCTATCTTGGATATATATTCATATTTATATTTGTATTTGCAGTTTATTTCTATAACAGCATGATCATTGCCACTGGTACAAGGCACAATTTGAGTTGACAAACTTAATTTGGAGTTCTAATTTGTATATAGCATTTAATTTAGAATATACTTCCTGTTAATGTTACATACATACAAATATTTCCATTTTTTTATATTTAATCTCTCACATTAATCAACCATCTTGGAAAAAATATTAGAAAAAATGCCTGTTTTGTACTTCTTTTATATGAAAGATAGTGCAGAGTACAAGATAACACAGTCCTTTTAAAGGAAAATGTCTGTAGGCAGCACAGTGGATAGCTTTGCCACCTCACAGCAAGAGGTTCCCCATCTTGATTCTCAGCTAGGAGTGCCGTCTGTGCAGACTCTGCATGTCCACCCTGTGTTTGTGTGGGTTTCCTTTGGGCGCTATCATTTCCTCTCACATTCCAAAGACATGCAGTAGGTGATTGGACACTCCCAAATTGGCCATAGGTGTGATTGCACATGCAAGTGTGTAGTGTAGCAGAAGTACTGTGGCAGGGCTAGCCACCAGGCAGTGTAAACCCTGGCTCTAGATGATTATCAGTGTTGAAGTGATTTCCGGATCCCATGTGCAAAAATAGGAAAAGGGGCTGTGGACGGATGGATGGTATAGTGCAAGAGGTGTGAGAAATGTGTGTGTGTCTGTGTTTGTGTGCTTGTTGTGTGGGTAAAGTGGTAACATTGTGGGGCTAACTGGGAGGGAGGGGTGATATTTTACTTAATATTTGTCATATATAGTAGTGAGGAAATCATACTGTGCTGTGCAACTTATAAGCAAGGATATAGCTTCTGGGTCCAAGGAGGTTATTGTTCCACTGTACTCAGCGTTCATCAGACCTATCACTGTGTACAAACCTCCCCTTTGGTGTGTACCTAGCCAGGCACATCGAGCAACTGGAACGTCCACAGAGGTTCCTCACTAAAAGAATGCAGGGCATAAGTAACATGTCCTGTGCAGACTACCTCAAAGCCCTATCCTTGCATTCCGTCTCCTACAGGCTGTTGAGGTGAGATCTATCCCTTGCCTACAGGGCATTGTCAGACCCCGCCATGATGGACTTCATGTATATCTGCAAAACAAACAGAACCAGAATTAACCATTCTAAAGCCATAAACCTTGCCTGTGATATAAATAGGACCTGCTAGAGAGACAGGTATGTATCTCAGAGACTACTCCTTCTCTGGAACAGACTCCCCATCCACGTGAAGCAGAGTTCTTCCTTAACCTAGTTCAAGTGTAACTTGGACAGTTGGATGAGGAACAGAAAATTCATCCCTGGTTTGGCACCTATGGCTGTCATGGACATAGGCAGCCTATAAATGATTCATCTCCCAAACCCCTGCTTACACTTATCAAGGGTGTCAGACCTTCTCAGAGATTTGGGATGCATGGCTAGGCTTAAAAAGGCCGTAGTGATCATTAACCTAGTACACACATATGAACTTATGAGCCAAAAGGAAAAAAAATAAAGCTGTTGCCAGTTCACCAAATGAAGATGCAGGTAGGGACTTAGTTATATCCTGCAGAATAATACAGGAAATTCATACCCCATTTTGCCAATGCTGTCCAATAATATCAGGTAGCCTCCAGAGGATGAAGAAGCTTTACAAGTATGAAAGAACCTGTGTCCAGAACCCATTGTTATCTTCCCTGATTTCTCAAAGCCATTTATTGTACAGACATACTCCTCAGAGATGGGACTGGGGAGCAGTATTAAATTATCCAAGCCAGAAATAAGATATTCTGTAGTAGAGAGGAGATGGAAGTGTGTGTGTGTGTGTGTGTGTGTGTGTGTGTGTGTGTGTGTGTGTGTGTGTGTGTGTGTGTGTGTGTGTGTGTAATTATGTGGGCCCTAGGGTCTTTACAGTACTGTGTAATAGGCAGGTTATTTACCCTTGTTATGGAACATTCCCCACTGCACTGGTTACAGCAACAAAAAGGAAGGTTATGTCAAGATTTGCTGGTGGATCCTTGCATTAAAGCCATTCTATTGTAGGATACAGTGTTCAGTACCTTAATGCAGACATTTTGTTGAGGGCCCATAGACCATCCATGGGACTTTGAAGCCAGTGGGTTATAGCTGGAGAAAATAATTTCTAACATAGAATGGCGGTTTCTACTCCTACAAAGCTAAATGTGGAGTACAACATGCGTAATTTGATATATTTATATGTATGTAATGTAAGATTTGAAGCATACCTGTTAATGTACGGGAATAGAATGTATTTTGTACATGCATATAATCCAGTGTATACAGAGTATGGAAAAACACTATCACTTTGACACAAAATGCCAGGAAAAAGAGTGAGAGTTGCTCCAGGTGTAAACTTGGAACCATTTAAGTTAGGTGAAAAGAGACATCCTTAAACAACCATCAGGGGTAGTTCATTATTTTATTTTTTTTTTGTTTATAGTATTACTCTGTTTGTATACTTTGCTAAGGAATGGAAGGGGACATGCAGTGGACTGTCTGTTGATCATCCCTACCTTCCATAACAGCAGTTGCCAGAAAGGGTCCCATTACCTTCCTTGAAGCACAGGAAATGACTTCTCTGGTCTCAGTTGGAGAAATCACTGTTCCCTATGTGCTCCCTGAGCATCAATAACCCTCTACTCCCTCTGAAAGAGGCACGTGGGCAGCACCTTTTCACTTCTGTCCCACCCTGTCTGATTTCTGCAGTACAGGGGCTGTTAACTGAACCCATTCACAGTGTGACACAGTCAGGGCTTTAACCTTCTGCGCCATAGAGCAAGACAGATTTTAATTGTGCCTTCCCTTTTGTCTATGGTTCTCTGATCAACCAATTTTTATCGCAAATCATTTTTCTTTTGCTTTGACACTATTTTTGTAAGTATCTGTTTGCTTTTTTCCCTCTTTATAACCACATCAAGCATTTGGCACTGCAGATAATCTTTTCTACTGTTATGTTCTCAAAGGGTTTGAAAGTGTATTTTGGCAGTGTGCTTTATCTTCATTTAGGTGAAGAAGCATATCTTTTAAATGGAATTATTGACTTTTGAAGGGTTTTCAACTTGATCACTGTATCTTTCATCTTCATAGTAGTTTCATTTTCTTTTCCCATGTATTAATTTGATGAATTGATGAAGTCTTTTCAGTCAAATCCGCGACATTTGCCTGAAAATGCAGTATGAGATTTGCAATGCCTAGCTGTTTACTGCTGTTATGTTATAGCATGACCAGAAGGATCTTTTTTGAACTTTGTGCTTTTATCCTTATCAGTGTGTTATTTATTTTGCCTGTGATTTCATTAATCACATTTATAAGAATCTGCTTTTGTAAAAGATTATGATCAGGTTAAAAGATCCTGAACCTAGTGTCTGATGCATACCTGTTTCAAGAAAGGTGCACTTTAAAGTTCTGAATCCTTTGTGTGTTTGATGGAGAACAGTGCAATATGTAGAATGTAAGGGTGGGCAAAAAATAATCAAGAATCAAGTTGTATTATACTCAATGTTCTGCGACATGTGACAGAATTAACTGACTGTTCTTGTATTCACTGTAGGTCTTCAGGAAAGCAACAGTTTATTCCTGCAGGAAGATACAAAGCTGACGGCATCTTGGAAATGGTACAGTTTGCTAAATAAGATTTTGAATGCCTGAAAGTGAGCAATTGGATATTATTTTATTCCTTCTAAAGCTATATGTACCTTGAGAGGTGAATTTGTTGAACACCCCATACTACTGAGATACAGCTGTGTGTAGATACTACATGATAGTGTGAGTTCTTGTTTTGTATGAAAGAGAGAAAATAAATTGCTCTGCCTGCTGCCATTATTCATTTGTAAAATGCTCATAAATTCATTCTCCAGGAGGTTTGCCTAGTAGCTGAGAAGGGGGGCTTCTCCAGCATTTCAGGTTCTGTACCTAAGAAACATATGCTTAAAATGGGTTCTATGCCCCGCCTGATAAGAGGCCTAGGTGGAACCAGACTTTGATAGTTTTGAACTCCTTTCACCATTAAAATCAAGGTGGATGCTGTATTGAAGTTTAAAGTATGTGGATTTGGTTTGGTTGTCATTTCAAGTTGGTATTAGTTTATTCTTTAATAATGTTGATACTGTACAGTGCAGGCTCGGTGGCCGCTACTAACTACTAGTTCTGTTCTTACCTGAATGGAAAGATCAAATTTAGCATGTATATTTAAAAGGTTTTGGATATGCTCCCTTTATCTGATGATGTATTTGGATGATAACCTGTGGGAGTTTGAAGAAAAATGGAGGGGAGGACAAAAGCTAAGTCTATACAAACTGTTATTTTTGCGGAATTGTACAACCAAGTTTAGTAGAAATTGGCCTGCTAAGGGTGGAGCATCTGGAACATGTTATTGTAGATGCCTAGGGTATTCTGTGAGCGAAAATAAAGTCCAGTCTAGTACCTCTAAGACATGTGCTTTCTGGGTGTGAGACTGAATACACAGCAGCCAGGGCCTTTTAACCCCGGACAAACAACAGAAGTCTATCCCTTTACTTCCATCAATTATCTCATCAGTCCGTGCTGACTGCAAAGACAGTCCTTCAAGCATTAGGGTTCATGGCATCTAAGCCTCCTTTGCCCTCTGATTCCTCTCTCTGTATCTCAACAGGATGGTGGGTCTGCTCAATGTCCAAGCTTCACTCTCTTCATCTAACAGCCTGACATATTCTGTATTGAAGCACAGCAGGTCTCAACTTCCTCAACAAGTTTTAAGACCCCAAAATAAAGGATTTGATTTTTTTATGTACACAGGCAATGGCGTTATTATTTAAGCAGGACTAAGGATTTTAGAAAGTCTCAGCAGTTGTTTGTTTCTTTTTTTGCTTTGAGTCACAGGGCAGCTGTGTGTAAACAAACTATTTCTAGGTGTGGATTGGCTTTGCATTGCATTTTTGTTATTCCCATCATGGCAGGAGATTCAGCTGGGATTAGACCTCATTCCACTAGGGCTACTGCCAAAGGAGGCTTAGCAGCTTCTTGGAGTTCTAGTGCCTTTTTCTAAGCATTATCACCCCTTCCTATCTACTCTAAGTCTAGGGCTGGTTGCCACAGCTAGCTGTGCAGGCATGTTGTCAGCTCCTCCTCCTATGATTATGATTTGCCAGCCTCCCTTACCTCTTTGGGATTACTACCACTAGTAGGACTGCAGCAATGGAAGGCGAAGAACATAGTACAGTTTTGTACCTACCATAAATGTAGATGTTTTATGTCCTTAATTCACTTCAGAGTTATGAGAGAGTTATACTCTACCCCTGCACCCCTTGATACTAAATCCCAAATGTAACAACAGTCTGCTAAGGACGAATGCAGACAACCCTTTTTGCATGCTCATGCATATGCACTCATACACACACACGCATATATATATATATATATATATATATATATATATATATATATATATATATATATATATATATGTATACACACACACACACACACACACACACACACACACACACACACACACACACACGCACACATACCTGTGTACAATTTAAATGATTACCAGTTCACCTGTGGCATGTCTTGTCAGTGTCTGAGGAAACCATAACCTCAGTAAAAAGACATGCAGCCATAGGAAGAACGTACAAATTTTGCTCAAAATGACACCAAGACAAAAATCAGACTAGAGAACCAAGCACGGTGAGTCAACAATGCTAACCTGTATGCCACAGTACCACTCGTATAGATTCAATTTCAAGAGAGCATTTGGTGCTCTAGTCTTGTTTATTGCCTTTCTCACTTTTGAAACATGATGGCTCTTATCCGTTTTTTCTCATCAATACTTTCCTGTGTGAGTGAACACAGACTCATAATAATAATGATGCGTTATCATGGACTGAGGTGGCCCTACCTTGCATGCTACTTATATTAGAAAGCACTCAGTATATTGCTTCTTGGTGCCTAAAATAACATTTGCTTGTAGTGTTCTTTGCAGTAGCATTTTGGTTTGTTCATGTATTCTCAATAGAAGGGGGTAATACTGTGATAATCAGCTTTTTTTCTGCAATCTGACAGATTAAGGGCTGAAAACACTGCAGCTTGAGCAGTCACCAGGTAAGTGCCCTGGACCCTGGCATACCATGCAAAGATTGTGGGTGTCCTGGGGCAGAATTTTATGGCCACACAACACATTTAGAAGAGCTTTTGTCAGAGGGCATCATAGTCAGAGAATACTGACGGTCTTTACCTGCTCACAGACTGCACATACAGTACAGAGTTATAATACCATACTACTAAAATACAATAATACAGCCAAGGGCAAAACTCACAAAGGAATTCTTTCCCTTTTTTTAAGTAACAGAAGATAATGGTGTAGAGTTGGTAGGTACTCCCACATACATGAAGGGAAAAGGATAAAACAAAATAAGCAAACAATTGTTACATATGAAAAATAGAAGCTGAAAGGCAGTACAAAAAGCTACAGAAATGTTGTCTATCTAAAGGGAACAACAAGTCTCAGACTAATTAAATGTTTGAGAACTTAGTTGCACCAGAAGACATCCATTCAGTTTGGCAGCAAATTAAATCTTTGGAAAGATGCTGCTATAGGGGTTGATTGTAGGTAAAAAAATTAAATAAGTTATTGCACTGGTTATTCTGGATCCTAACCAAGTGACTTGAGGAACCATTAGCTGGACTGGATGTGTGTCAGCTATATAGTATTGATATCACATGCAGGTGCCCAATTACAGATATAAACATTTAAACCATCCCTTTAAACAGAAGAGTAGCTAGCTCAACCAGTGCCCTGTGCCAATATCCAAAACCAGCACCCTACCCACCAGCACTTGTGAAGAGAAAAAAAAAACACTTCATTTTAATTAGCCAGTCACTATTATAGCTAGATTCATGCCCCCATCAGCTCTTCCATTGAAGAGAAAAAAAAGCTGATTGTTACATTAGCTTATTACATTTACATCCGGGCCTCCCATCCCCAGCTCTTCCATTGTAGAGCAAATAAAAAAAAATACACTTCCTTCTACTGGCACACCAACCAGGTGGCCAGATGTATGACACACCCCACTGTCCCTTCAGGTCATGTTTCTGTGCCTTGCCCCCAGACTTCCTTCAACATATTTAATTAAAATAATTTATTGTAAACTGTAACAAACAGTTGCTATAGCTTATACAATGCCTGCATGGAGCATGTCAATGCTTATATTTTAGTTTAAAAAATCCTTAGCTTATACCATGCCTGCATGGAGCATGTCAGTGCTTATATTTTAGTTTAAAAAATCCTTCTATTAAACCGTGGCAACTGCTTGCTACAGTGAAGCAAACACAGTTTAAACCACACATGGAGCACTACTCAGGTTTCACCACAAATGCAATACCAGCTTTTAGAAGCCGGTATTGCATTAAGGAGAAATCTGGATTGGCTGATTGTGCCCACCCAACACTTTACACCTGGGGCAGTTGCCCTCCCACCCTGCCCTAACTATGCTACTAATGTTAAATAAGTCTAAAATCAAACAAAGATGTTACTTATTCAACTGAAATTACAGAAAGATTTACAACTGTAGCTTCCTCTAGGTGTTTCTTGAGTTCCTTCATGAAAGTAGCATAACTTTTGATGATCCTCATTTCCTGTGCTGGACTATTCCACAAATCTGGTGCAGCTTTGGATAATGCTTTCCCACAAGCATGAGATTCAAAATGGCCTCTGCATAGACACTGCTTCAACACAATTTAATATTGAGGAATAAGAGAGGTTCCTTGGGTGAAGTCTTCCTAACAACTGTGGGCAGTTACAGCTGAGAATTTTAAGAACTGACAGATTTTAACAGTAACAAAACACTGACATCGACTGGAAGCTGATTGATATTGGAGAGGGGTAGACAGTGGTATTCACTTTGTGGGGAGAAGAAGATGAAGCAACAAATTTTATTCTCTGCTCTGTCAGTCAGTGTTGTCCTGCTGAGTGGTTTGAGTACAGTAAATGGAAAGGTGTGTAAACCTATAGCTAGCCTAGCTTCTTAGTATAGAGATATGATAATCTACAGATTTTTGGCTGACTTGGGACTTTGTCAGCTGGTTTTCTTTTATTTTCTCCCCCTGTGTGGAAGTTAAAAGTAAAGCGACTAGTTAAGTCATACTCCATTACTTTACAGACAAGGAAGGAAGAAAGTATTGGGCAGTGGTCAGTCATGGAATGAGGAGGCATTTTGGTCTAGAGGCACCAGTGGGTGATATGGAAAGTAGTGTGCCCAGAATGGTACTGGCACTGGTGCTGGTATTTGGTCTTATGAGAGATGTAACAATTTGGGTTAGGTTTAAGAGTAACAGCACTCTAATTGGTGTGTCCTTTGTAATCCCTGACCAGTCCATATTAAGGTCTTCTAGCAAAATTAAGGTTTTTAACCACACATTAATATGATTTTATTGGTGAGCCAATAAAGAGGGAGTTAGATGAGGGTGAAGGCTAAACAGTACAGATAATAATAGCAACAACAATATTCATATTAATAATAGTATCCTTGTGACAAATAAATAATACCAGAAGATTCTTATTCTTAGTGCTTGTTTTGTTTAGGATCATCTGTTACAATGCATATATGGCCTCACTTTCAGAAAATAAAATCAGTAAACTTTCATAAGACTAAATAAAATAGAATGCAAAAGGCTTAACAAGCTTTTCTTTTACTGAGGAACCTCCCAAGCTGAAGAAGACAAGGCCAAAAATCAGAAGCTCATTAAGGATCTCTGCAGTGCCACACTGGAAGGAGCATTGACTTTAAAGATAAGAGGTAGACTGCAGTAAGGTAAAATGGACACAATTTTCCAGATGTGGCTAAATGGTCTCTCACCTGTGAAGGCACTCCATACAGAGGACTGAACTTTAGAGACCTCCTGCAGTGCACAGCTGTTAGGTTTCCCTCATGTGATAGCCCTTAGCACAATTCAGAATTTTCTTTGTCTACTAACAGAGTCTGGTAACCTGCTTACTAAGCATCCCAGGGCAGACTTCTCTATGGTGTCTTCAGTCCAAATAATGTCTCTGGGGTCACAACACCTTTTCACCATACTGTGTAATGGTGTCTAGTGCTTTGGTTGTTGTGAGCAAGAGGGTTTTCTCCTCTGCCAACTAATAATTCAAGTTTTTGTTTATCTTACTCCCCTTTCCGAATACCAGTCTTGCCTAGTGGACCATGATGTGACAAAAGTGGCAGAACTCCTCAAATCTGATACCCAGGGGACTCAAGAAAAGATCTGTATTGCAGCTTCTATAGTGAGCTATCACACAGACCAGTGTAATTTTGGTTGTCCTGATGCTAGAGCTTGTACAGCAGCCTCAGGAATATTCCTGTGTAGGATGACGTGGTTAATGCTGTCCTTCTTTATGACTGTACTCAGGCAGGCCATCCTAGACTTCCCCTTCCAAGGTAATGTCTTCTTTGGTCAGGCCTTCCAGATCTAGCCAAGTACTTCTGAAAAGTGAAAGAGGCATAGGCAATACAGATGGCCTTTATTATGTTTCCCTTGGTTCCGTCAGCTTGGTTTAAGACATTCCAGTTTTGCAAAAGTAGGAAGGGGAGCATTTAGAATGAGTAGGGCTCCCTCCTCTGGTGAAGCTGTTGTTTTACTGATTACCATGAACCACTTGTGTGAGGCCAATTCTTGTAGTTTACTCTTGCTTTCCGAGCCATCACTATAAATAAAGGGTTCAAGTTGTAATAGACCCTGCTCCACCTTTTGTTCCAATGTTTTCCTAGCTCTAAAGTGGATGGGGGAATTATTTGCTATCTTGGACCTTAGTAACTTCTGTAACTTCAGAAGGCATATTCAGTACGTCAAATTTTTTTGTGCGTCTTTCGACTTTTTCCGGTTAGGGGTCGCCACAGCGGAACTCCGGTCTGCTAATGATTGGCAGTTGATTTTTACGTACTGGCTTGCCAGGCCTGACGCACAACCTTCAGCGAAGGTATGCCCATTCACGCTTGTCTCCACGCAGAAGACGCTCTAGCTGAGAATCGAACCGGACAGCGTCTTACTGTGAGGTGACAACGCTACCGCAGCACCACCACCATGGATATTATACATATTCAGTACATCAAATAATGTGTAGTAACTCTCTTGTAGGGGAGTCAAGAGTGCCTGGGTGATATCTCTGGACATCACCCAGACACCCTTGACTGGATGATATCACTAGACATGATGGATACCTTTTTTGCATGTTTATATAAATGGCCCAACAAGAAATTCTTTTTGCTTACTGTAGACTGGCTGATTTTCAGTGCAGGATTTTTCTATTTGAGCTCAACTTTGCATATAGAGAACTTAATAAGGACCTACTGCCACAAATGGATGACTGGCTGCTACTGGCACAGCTGATGAACACTCTGGTATAATTTCTGACTTGGATGTTGTAATGGTTACAGACCTTGAGAGTCTGAATCTCCAAAAACTGTGACATATCCTCTCTAGTTCTTAGAAGATTGTCTTCACTGAGGCAGAAGTGGGCACCCTTCTGTGTTGGGCATTCCTGCCTACAGAGAATGTCCAGGAAGTAATGACGTTTGACAGCTTGGTGAGGGCATAGAGTGAGGTCCAGGCTTTGATGCTTCTGCATCTCTTGGTCTTATGTCAGCTACCATTTTCATGATCCCTTCACATATTTAGGGGGTATGGAAGTTGCAGTATATGGTGAAGTGCCTACAGTCATCATGATCTCATGGGCTTTCTGTCAGTCTTTGACTGCTTTGAGTAGAATGGTAGACCATCTCCATTAATCTGTATGTACCTTTCCTACAGAGGAATCCATCACAGGTCCAGAGATGCATGTTTCTGCAGTAGCTTGGGAAGCTCAGACTGTTTTTTCTTTGGTCAGAAATTGTGCATCCTTCAGGAGCAGGAACAGCATACTAGAGTTTCAAGTGGATTTCCTCATCCTAATGGCTCTAGAAGGGGAGCTGAAACCTGATCTCCACCTACTGTGGTCACACTACCAGGCCGTGCTTTGGAATATGAGCATAGAAGAAAGTATGCATCCATACCACCTGTGCAGAGGTGTGGGTGGGTCTGGCAATCAGCCACGGACTAGGATGTCACTGTAACAGCTGATGTTAAGTCATCCATCTCGCCTTCCTTCTTGCTGTTTGGGTTCGGAGCCGATCCTCTGCTCCGACTCGGCTATCTTCTATAGCTCGAGAGCTGTTTACTGGCTCGAGGCTACCCCTTATCCCAGAATGCCCAGTGTCAGCTACCCAGATCTCATTTGCCGCTTCAGCTGCGAGGTTGCTTCATTACTGGCGCAGGCTTAGTATAGTTTTTTCTATTATTATAATTGTTGTTTATTCTTAAAAATTTTATCAAGTTTTTGTCTCGATATATTAATTTATCCCTTATCGTTTTCTTGTGTGTTGTGACTTTGTTGGTTATTGCTCCTTAACTCGCAGGCCTTCTGTTTCCCCTGAACTCATTTAAATTACAGAGTCCCCCCCCCCTTAGGACAGCCATTTAAATTAGAGGCTCCTCTTCCTGTTCCATAACTGTAAAAAAAAAAAAAAAAAAAAAAAGACTGTTTCTTAGTTTTGTAGTATAACATTTTCCTATTGTTATTGTGGTTCTTTAGTTTGTTGTTGTTAGGAAAATGTCTAAAGATACGAAGGTATCTGGCTTCAAAAAGTGTGACTCATACTGTCAGAAAATGTCTCTGACAGATGGGGCACACCAGTTGCGTATATTGTTTGGGCGCTGTTCACCTGCAGGACTCCTGTTCTATATGTCACGCTTTTAGTCCAAGGGTCATGCAGGAGCACAAAAACAAATTAATCCTTTGGGGATTAATGAAGCCTCAGGATTCTCCAGCTAAAAGTACTCAGCCAGTGAAATCCCCTAAGTCTATCAAGTCGTCCACTCCACCTTTGGAGCCGATTCCTTTACTTGACCAACCACCGACAAGACAACTCCTCCGTCGGCTCCATCTGCTATTTCGGAGCTGACTCGGAGCCATAAGAGACTGAGGTCTCCATCCTTGGAGCCCATCCACTCGGCACCTCAGTCATCCTTGATACGGAGTGGACATAGCCATCATTCTTCCCACTCCTCTCGATTCTCTAGATTATCGGATCATGATGTGGAGAGAGTAGTAAGTAGGTTGCTTAAGCACTGGCAAAATTACTGTCCAGCCCACCTCAATGGGTATTGGCTCCAACCGCCTCTATTTCCATTCCTCCTCCAACTACATTTAGCTTGGAGCTGGAGACCATGGATCTGCAGGTAGTAGAACCTTCGGTGCCGATCATTATCTCTCTGGTTCCGAAGTCGACTCAGATTACCTCAATTGTACCTTCTATCGAGGGATCTGGGTGCCGGGGCTCTCTCGTTGGCTCCAAGGGGGGGGGGGGTGGCATCAGACCCTTGTCCAACCTCGTTCTCCCCCTCGGAGCTTTGGCTCAGGTGAGTTCGGCTCCCACATTGGCCTCGGAGCCATCACCCTCGATGTGGCGAAGGACTCCTGTCTCTTCAGAGCAGGAGCTTTCTCTGCCTAGAGGTCGGGATGCCTTCAAGGTCATGCAGAGTGTGCTGTCCCCCGAAACAGCTCTACTGCCAGCTCCATTGGCTCCGCCCCCTGTGGTGCCTGTTCCAACCTCTACTCCTCCTCCAGACCCCAAGCATAGGGACCCTATGCCCCAGGACATCCCATTGAGTGATCCTTCTTCTTCCAAAGCCTTCCCTGATCACTCAGAAGAGCCTCCCCAGAAGAAGTGCAAGAGGAAGCACATAGACTCCCCTGAGTCTGTCATCTCAGATACAGACATGGATGAGTCGGAAGGGTCCCCAAGGTCCCCCTCTGAAGATGTTTCCTTTTCAGACATCCTTGAAATGCTTAGACAGAGGAGGGACTGGACTTCCCTAGCCCCTACCGAGCACGAGTCTGTATACCTGGACATTCGGTTCTCAACCTTCCACCTCCTGGGTATCTCCTCCTTTCGATCCACTCATGTCTGTAGTGGCTCAAAAGGCTTGGTTAGCTCCAGATTCTGTGGAACCTACTCTGAGGAGACCAAACAAATTTATTACAGCCCCCCAGGATAAACAATTTCTCTCCAAAGGTGTGTCCGTTGATGCCATGGTGGTAGCAGCAGCCACCAAGAAAGAGTTAGCAGAAACCTCTTCTTCTGTTCATCCTCCAAACAAAGAGTCTCGGACGATGGGCAGATATGGAAAGCGAATGTTTGCTTCAGCGACTTTTTCAATAAGGTCCCTGAACTATCTATGCCATTTTATGCGTCTTCAAAGGGATCGCCTGAAAGAGCTTGGAAATACCCTTCAAGATCCTACAGCTGAGGGAGTACCAGCCAAATTAGCTTCTCAGCTTGCGACTCTTAATTCCATAGTCAACTCCTCCATGAAGCTGATTTCCTATGCAGCCGATGGAGCTAGCAGAGTCGCAGGGACAGGTGTGGCTCTCAGGAGACATGCTTGGATGCGGCTGTGTCAGTTTGCAGAACCCTTTTGAGCATCCTTCACCAATACTCCCTTTGATGGATCCTTTCTCTTTGGGCCTCTGGTGAAAGACACATTGACCAGGTGTGAGCAGGAAGGCAAGACTCTGTCTGCCATGGTAGTCCATTTTTCCACCCCTTTCAGACCTTATCCCAAGGGTCAAAAGAGCAGAAAGATGTGGTTCCGAAAATCCCAGGGACCCTTGCCTGACACACGTCGTGATTTTTCCCCCAGGGGCAGAGGGGGAAACAACAATAACAGACGCCGCCCTCATTATGGAGGGGGACTGCAAAACCAGGGTGACAGAGAAACCTTCTCTGCCAAGCCCTCCCAGCATCCCTGAAGGGTTGCCCCGACTGCTCACCTCTGGAGGCAGTCGGGGGAAAACTTTTGCTGTACCCAAAAGCCTGGCAAAATATAACAAGAGACAGATGGGTACAATCCATTATATTCGGAGGTTACAAAATTCCCTTCCATCAGTGCCCCATAGAATCAAAAAAGTCCATCCCAGATGTCCCACCCAATCTAAGGGATCAAGCAGTCACAGAAGCTTCAAAACTGCTGCAAAAAACAGCCATTCAAGAAGCCCCCGCAGACTAACTAGGATCAGGAACTTACTCAAGATTCTTTTTAGTACCAAAAAAGACAGAGGACTGGAGACCAATACTGGATCTCAGCAGATTGAACAAATCTGTACAAAAAGAAAAGTTCTGGATGGTGACACTGCAGTCCATTCCCTTTTCTGGGTCAGGACAATTGAATGTGCTCGATAGATCTTCAGGATGTGTACTACCATATCAAGATGGACAGACACTCCAGGAGATTTCTTCGCTTCCGGGTAGGGGCCAGTCATTACCAGTTCAGAGCTCTGCCCTTTGGTCTCACCTCAGCCCCCAGGGAGTTCACCAAGTGTATAGCAGTAGTCACGGCTCACCTGAGGCGTCAAGGATTCCAGGTGTTTCCCTATCTAGACGACTGGCTCCTGACTGCTACCACCAGGCATCAACTCTTAGAGGCATGGGATTATACAATCACATCATGCACTCAACTAGGCATTACAGTAAATTTCAAAAAATCTGCCTTGTTGCCCTGTCAGTCTGTCACATACATCTGAGCAGAATTAAACACAAAAGAAATGTTTGCAAGATTACCACAGGAAAGAGTTTCCACTATTCATCAACAAGTGTTAATTCTAATGCAGAGCAAAAGGATTCAAGTCAGATATGTCCTCCAAGCTCTAGACTCCATGGCAGCTGCCATTCTTCTTGTCCCATTAGTGCGTTTCCACATGAGAATCCTTCAGTGGCTTCTTTTCACGCAGTGGTCTTTCCAGGAGCTACCCATGACTCACATTATCCTGATCACAGAAACGTGCAAAAAGCCACCTTTCTTGGTGGATGGTCTCCCCTCTAGTAATTCAGGGCAGACCTTTCATACAACCCCCTCCAGTAGCCACAGTGACCACGGACACCTCCCTGATAGGGTGGGGGGGCATTATCTAGGCAGGACAGTCCAAGGCACTTGGCAACCTCTCGAGTACCATCTGCACATCAGTGTCCTAGAAATGAGAGCAGTGCTCCTAGCGTTGCAAGCCCTTCAGGACTCTCTTCCTTCCGGGACCATTGCAATCCAAATGGATAACATGTCAGTGGTGTGGTACATCAACAAACAGGGCGGGACCAGGTCTTACCCCTTGTGTCGAGAAGCAGTCAGACTGTGGCAATGGACGATTTTCTCCCAACATTTTCTGATAGCAACGCACATCCCTGGGAAATCCAACGTCATAGCAGACAGGCTCAGCAGAGCTATCCTCATGCCTCACAAGTGGTCTCTGAATCAGGAAGTTGTGGATCTTATCTTCTGCAAATTGAGACAGCCTTGCTGCGATCTGTTTGCCACTCCTCTCAACAACAAATGCAGCAGCTACTTCTCCCTACTTCATCTTCTAGGTTATATACCCAGAGATGCTGTAGTCCACGATTGGTCTCAGGGACTCCTTTACGCTTTTCCCCCTTTTCCCCTAATACCAAGACTCATACAGAAAGCAAAATCACTGGGTTGCAAAATGATCCTCATTGCCCCATATTGGCCTCGTCAGATATGGTTCCCGTTCCTGCACCTCCACCTTCTGGGTCAACCGTGGATTCTGGATCCGGTTCCAGATGATCTGATTCATCAATCAGGCGGGTTGCACCAGTCCTTTCAAACTCTTCAGCTCACAGCTTGGTTACTCCACTTCCAACCTTAGCCAGGCTTTCCTGTATCTCCCAAGCAGTCCGTGATATTATTGTTTCTTCACATAAGTCTACTACGAGGAAAACATATGCTAGTAAATGGAAGCGGTTTTCTTACTGGGCAGAATCTAGAAATTTGGATCCTTTCTCAGCCCCAGTCCAGGAAATTCTTGAATTTCTAGCACAACTCTTTCAGTCTGGTGCGGCTTCCGCTACCATTAGAGTACAGTTAGCTGACATTTCTAATTTTCATATTGGTATGTTTAATTCTAGCTTAATGTTTCATAAGCTCTGCAAGGCCTTTATGAGAGGAACATCTCTTCTTAGACCCTCCAGTTAGAGATCCTCCTCCTCTTTGGAATCTCAATTTATTTTTAGATTCCTTAATTTTGCCCTGCTTTGAACCGGCGGCATCATGTTCCTTAAAATTTCTTTCTTGGAAGACACTTTTTATGGTTGCTATCACTTCAGCTAGACATGTCTCAGAACTTCAAGCACTATGTGTTTGTCCTCCTTACCTGGTGTTTCACAAGGACAGAGTTTCTCTGAGGACCAATCCATCCTTTATTCCTAAAGTCTGCTCATATAACAATTTAAATCAATCCATAGATCTCCCAGTTTTCTTTCCCAATCACAGCAACAAGGCAGAATACAAGCTCCACCATTTGGATGTGCACAGACAATTGTGTTTTTACCTCCATAGAACTAAGGAACTAAGAAAGTCAGACCAGTTATTTCTTTCTTATGCTTTCAACAAACAAGGCCTTCCAGTTTCTAAGGTGACCTTATCCAGATGGTTATCTGATACTATTGCCTTTATTTATCAGTTACAAAATGAAGAGCTACCAGCTAAACCAAAAGGTCATTCTACTAGAGCATTAGCCACCTCTGTAGCCTTTTAGTCTTGGCTGCCCATAGACTCAATCTGTGCAGCTGCCACTTGAGCAAACCCTCATACTTTTATCTCTCATTACAAGGTGGATATAGTCTCCCGGAGCAGAGCTTCCGTTGGTTCTACTGTTCTGAAGAGTCTGTTCCAATGAGCCACCCGGGATTTTAGGTGCTAGGGATGCTGTCCCAAACAGCAAGAACGAAGGCGAGATGGACAACTTTTATGTACCTACCATAACGTTCCATATTAGTTGTCTTCATCTCACTTTCCTTCTTGCGTCCCTCCCTCCTTCCCCCTTCCTAGAGGATTGAGAGGAGTTCTTTTTGTTTTCACTGGCTAAGTATCTTTTATTACTTCACATGCCAGGTAATTTATGACTCTTTCCTTGTTTAGGTGTATTGGACAACCAGTTTTTATGTAACTGGTTACTCTACTTATGTCTAGTGTGTGCTATCACAAACGAGATCTGGGTAGCTTACGCTGGGCATTCTGGGATAAGGTGTAGCCTTGAGCCAGTAAACAGCTCTCGAGCTATAGAAGATGGCCGAGTCGGAGCCGAGGATCGGCTCCAAACCCAAACAGCAAGAAGGAAGGCGAGAGGAAGACAACTAACATGGAACGTTATGGTAGGTACATAACTTCTTTTTCTCATCTTGTAGGAAGTGAAAGCACAGGTGAATTCACTGAGCCACATCTTCATCCCTCTCCTTGAAGGAGGATTCTGGAATTCTGTTTAAGTCAGCAGGACAAAACAGTTATAACACTACAAGTTCCAGGCCAGATGAATTCACTCAGTTTAGTACACAGACTGATTTATTAAAATAAAAAATAACTTCTTCAGTAAAAATTTAACAGCAAAACTTCAAATTCTTTTACCATTAAGAGCAAATAATACTTCTCTGGTGCCTTGGCTTTCAGAAAAGCCTTTTCAGAGTACATCTTTCTGCTGGTAAGCATACACTTAAATACATGCATTTAATCAATTAAATAATCATACAATTAAGAATTCACTAAAAAAGCCAACTAAGAAGGTTAACTTTTAATATTCTTTTTAACCTACTTACATTAAATGCTTCCAAGAGAATTCCTTATGTTCATCGTGTTTCACTGTTGCAGTCATTACACTTGGGTTATCCTGCTGGCAGGCTACCCGCAGTCGACCTGAATTCCAAAGTCCTGGTCCGGCGTCGGTTGCTGTCACCTCTTCCCTGACGTCAGTGCACCAGGGGTATAAAAGATGCAGCCGACGCCATTTTCTTCAGTCTTTCTTGCTGCGCGGTGCCCGAAGCAAAAGCAGTTCGCAAGTGCCGGTCGGCCGACTCCTGAGATTTTCGAAATTGAATTTCAGATCCGAAGTCTTCAATAAAGCTAAGTACCCTGTTGGGGAAACTTTTTCTTGCTCCAGACCGATGTCAGTAAAAGTTAACAATTGTATTTCTTGTGGGAAGCAAATACCTCATAAGGATTTTCATTCTTACTGTATTCCTTGCCTAGGCCCTGACCATGATTTAGCTAGTTGTCGGTTTTGTGCTAGATTTAACCAATGCACTATTAAGCGTCAGTTCGATTTTGCTTTACATTTCTTAGGCCGAAGGTTTAACTATACAATGCCGTTGGAACAACCGACAACCAGAGTTCATAAAAAACGCAAGGATAAAGAAAAGGACAGGCATCGGGGGTCTAAAACCGATGACAAAGCCTCTTCTAGGCCAGTCGCCGGTTCTCAGTGAGGCGCTTTCGCAGCCCATGACACCCGCTACCTCAGAGCCACAGGCCACCTCCGACTCCCACGAGGAGACAACTACTCCTCTGGAAACTCAAGGTATTGGGCCTACGGAAAGTATTCCTTCAGATGGGTCTGGAGCCGCTGAGCAAGCATCGGCTTCTGAGGGTGTTTTCAGACCTACATAGCTTACTATCAAGACCACTTCAGCAGCCAATGCAAAGTCTAAAACACCTTTAAAGACAAAGAAACAAGTACAGCATTCTCCTGGACAGTCATCCATGCCTAAGAAACAGATGCTTACAATGGCCGAGGACCTAATTACTATGATCAGGGGTTCCCATCCCCCTCCTGATAAAAGGCCTAGGCAAGACACTGACTATGATTCCTCTGACCAGGTTTCTATTTCTTCTGATTCCTCTTCAGAACTGGGATATTCTCTTCCTCCCTATGAGGACTCTGATGCTGAAGAATCTATCCCTTCAGCCTCTTCTCCTGAGGACTACTCTTTTGGGGAAACCCTCCACACCATGAGGGAGCATTTCAACTGGGAGAGCCAAGATTATCCAAGAAAAGGCTCAGAGACTTTCTTTTATTGCCTCAACACAGACCTCTTGCTATTCCTCCTGTGCTAGATATTGTAGATGATGTTTTTTCTGAGTCCAGTCTCTCTCCTGATTCTTTACCCCCTGCCCCAGTTAAGCCGGGTAGGTACTACATGGTTCCAGATTCACATAAATTTCTTTATAAAAACCCTGCTGCTGACCCAGAAACTATTTCTCAGGGTCCCAAAGGGGTCAAAGCTTACACTGCAAAAAAACATGTTCCCTCTGATAGGGATTCTAGAGCATTGGACAGATGGGGGAAAAAATTTACACCTCTGCTACTTTACCTGTAAGGGCTTTAAACTGCCAGTTTCACATGCTTAAATATCAGCAATACCTAATGTCTCTCCTAAAACAGAAAATGCTGACAAACTCTGAATGTCTTGAAAACAAGGAAATGCAGGATTTATTGCATGCAGCTGAACAAGTGGGAAAGCATACTTTGCAATGTGGTTTTGATTCACTAGAGGCTTCTTGCAGGGCCACAGTTACAGGTTCTGTCATTCGAAGACATGCTTGGTTAAAGGAACAGAGCCTGCCTGATCATGTTAAAGCAAAATTATTGGATGCTCCATTACAGCATGATACTTTGTTTGGCGTTAAGGCAGAAGAGGTGTTAAAGAAAATGGGGGATAAGGCGAAATCTGTGCAGACAGTAAAGGATTTCTTACAGGTTCAGCCACCCAGATTTAGCAGGAAATGGCCTCCTAAAAATTGGTCTTTTCCAGTTTCAGACAGGCCACAAAGAGGCAGATAGATGCCCTAGAGGCAGCTCTCAGCCCCAAGGCTCATACAGGCCTAAACAATGGGGTGCTTCAGCCTCCAAAGGCGGAGAAGACAAGTCACAACCATATAGGAAACAGTCCCAATGACTTCCCACTACCAATGCCAAGCACTTACCTTTTGGCATCACCCTTAGGGGGAAAACTAGCACTTTTCAAACAAAATTGGCACATGATCACCCAGGACAAATGGGTACTGAATATTGTTTCTCAGGACTACAGGTTCCACTTTCACACCCTCCCAAGTGCAAAAGGTATGCCAGACCTGCCACACAATCAATGAGCAGAGGCACAAAAGCAAATTTCATCCCTCATGGACATGAGGGCTATTCAAAGAGTACCACAGCAAGAGCAGGGGCAAGGATTTTACTCAAGACTTTTCTTGGTACCCAGAAAGGACAAAGCCTGGAGACCAATACTGGACCTGTCTACTCTAAATACTTCTCTGGACGTTCAAAAATTCAAAATGTGGACACTGCAGCAACTTCTACCCATGCTGGGCAAGAAGGCTTGGCTCGTAACTTTGGACCTCAAAGAGGCATACCTGCATGTCCCAATCAGACAATCTTGCAGAAGATACCTCAGATTCATAGCTGCCTCAATGCATTACCAATTCTCTGCACTGCCATTTGGCTTATCTACTGTGCCCAGGGTCTTCACAAAATGCCTGGCACCAGTAATTGCATTTTGCCAACAAAAAGGAATTCAAATATATCCCTACTTGGACGACTGCCTTATTCAAGCAGAGAGCAAGGACATTCTACTAAAGCATCTGGCGTTTGTAAAAAGATTATTAATTTGCCTAGGGTACACAGTAAATGAAAATAAATCAAAACTAGTGCCCTCTCAAGAGATAACATTCCTGGGTGCAAGCTTAAATACAACTGCCCAGATGGCTTATCTCATGCCAGACAAACAAAGGCAACTGATTCATTACTTCCAAATGATAGCAACAAAAACCCAGTTACCTGCAAGAAAAATTCTGCAGGCTTTGGGCTTCATGGCATCCTGCATTCTGCTAATTCCATATGCAAGACTGCATATGAGGAAGCTACAATGGTATCTAAAAAGTGTTTGGACTCAACATTGCCACAGCCTGGAAACAATAATTACTCTCATTCCCTGCCTGCAACAGGAGTTTCAATGGTGGGCACTGGCCTGTCACCACAACAAGGGACAGCCATTCACTTTACCCACAGCCAGGCAGACAATAACAACAGATGCATCAGATTATGGCTGGGGGCACACATGGCGGGAAAATGTATTCAGGGCACGTGGCCCACAAGCCAAATGCATCTTCATATCAATCAAAAAGAGATGCTAGCTGTACAGAATGCCCTGACAGCCTTCAAGGATCTACTCCATCCAGGACAACTGTTGCTAAAGACGGACAATGCTACAGTCATGTGGTACATAAACAAGCAAGGGGGCACACATTCCTACCCCCTCTGCAGGCAAGCCATGACTTTGTGGAGCACAGCATTGACCTATCAAGTACACCTGCAGGCACAATTCCTGCCAGGAAAGACAAATACTCTGGCAGACGAACTAAGCAGAAACCTCATGGACCCTCATGAGTGGAAACTAGATCCACAAGTCTTCAACATGATAACAAGGAAATGGGGTTGCTCAGACATAGATCTATTTGCCTCCCCTCACAACTGCCAACTACAGAGATTCTGTACAAGGACTTATCACACACAAGCATGGAAGGTGGATGCTCTTTCATTCATCTGGAAAACCCTAACAGTTTATGCCTTTCCTCCACTGCCTCTCCTTCCCAAGGTACTCCTAAAGGTCAGACAAGAGAAGCCAAAAATGATTCTGATTGCCCCAGATTGGCCACACCAGCACTGGTACCCAATCCTAAAGAGCTTGTCTCAAGCCCCAGCCTGGGCTTTACCTCAAATTCCTCATCTTCTGACCCAACAAAACAATCAGATCCTGCACAGCCAACTCAGAACCTTAAATCTGGCTGCATGACGAATAATATAACCACTCAGAACACACCTCTCTCTAAAGCAGTTATGGACGTCATTGTGGAAGCCAGGAGGCCCAGCACCAGAAAATCTTATGCAGACAAATGGAAGAGATTCTGTGCTTGGAGTCAGGCACAAGGAATTGAACCGCTTGTTCCAAATATTCCTCAGATTTTACAATACATAACTGAGATGCTGGACAAAGGCCTATCCTTCTCATCAATTAAGATCCATGCCTCTGCCATTTCAGCTCATTACAATATGGAACCTCCTATTTTTTCACATCCACTGCTAAAGCAGTACCTCAGGGGGGCCAAAAACATAAGAACCCCAAAGAGAGCACCTATACCTACATGGGATCTCAATTTTGTCTTGGAAAAGCTCACACTGCCTCCTTTTGAACCAGCCAATACAACTTAGATAAAATTCTTTATCATGGAAAACAGCTCTGCTCCTAGCAATAACTTCAGCAAGAAGAGTCTCAGAGTTACAGGCATTAATGGCAGTGGAACCTTTTATCATTTTCCATCCGGACAGGGTTTCTCTAAGGACAAACCCAACATTTATGCCAAAGGTAGTATCCAGTGTGGCTCTTACCAAACCATTCATTTGCCTACTTTTTATCCAAATCCCCAGAATAAAGGGGAGAGACTTCTGCATTCTTTGGACATACACAGGCAGCTACGCTTCTACTTGGACAAAACTAAAGCTTTCAGAAAGACTGAGCAACTTTTTGTGGCATATGCTGCAGGATCACAAGGAAAGGCTATCTCAAAGCAGACTATTTCAAAATGGATAGGACACTGCATTCGTTTCTGCTATGCACAGCATGGTAAATCAGTGCCTAAGGACATTAGGCCACATTCGACCAGGGCAGCAGCCACATGAGCAGCCTTTCTCAGAGGAGTACCAACCAAGGAAATTTTGGAGGCTGCAACTTGGAGTTCAGTGCACACTTTTACCAAGCACTACCACTTACCTCTTTACTCTAAATCCAGAGCAGGCTTTGCCACTGCAGTTCTGCAGGGCCTCACAACCACTCCTAATTCTATTTAGACCCAGCTGCCCAACCTCAGCTTTGGGATTCAACCCAAGTGTAATGATTGCAACAGTGAAACACGATGAACATAGTACAGTTGTGTACCTACCATGAATGTAGATGTTCGAGTGTATAGACTGTTGCAGTCCAGGTTACCCTCCCACCATCCCCCTTTCATTGCTGGGACTTATCTGTACTTCTCTATTCTATACAACCTATGTGGTGTATTTGCTTGTAGATGAAGGTAATGTTTATGTTAGTGCATGCATTTTTATTGGCAGAATTTTTAGCCTACCCTTTTGGGGGCACCTGACATCTGGGGCAAGAAAAACTGAAGGAAATGGTGTCGGCTGCATCTTTTATACCCCTGGCGCACTGACGTCAGGGAAAAGGCGACAGCAACTGACGCCGGACGAGGACTTTGGAATTCAGGAAGACTGCGGGTAGCCTGCCAGCAGGATAACCCAAGTGTAATAACTGCAACAGTGAATACACTCGAACATCTACATTTATGGTAGGTACACAACTGTACTATTCAAACCTCTTGGAAACATTGTATCATATTTAAAAATAAATATTGCTTCCTTCCTTCATAAATGTTCCTTAATTTTTTCATCAGTACTAAACCTAGTATTTACTTGTTCCAAAACAGTTGCCTGCAAACCCTGTGGGTCTCCATTATGGTGTTCCTTAAAGTGCAAAGCTAAAGGACTCTGAAATCTTTGCTTCTTGATGTCCTTTATGTGCTCTTTTAATCTTGCAGCAAAACTTTACTTGCTTTCTCCAATATAAAATAATCCACAAGGATATTTTAAACTATATATAACTTTTTCATTATTGCAAGTGAAGCTACCTCTTCTATCAAAGTTTTTTTCCATTAATGCTTTCAAAATTATCAACTATGTGTTTGCATACTGTGCAGTTGTCACATGGAAAAGTTTCATATCTCACTATATTATTTTCTATATTTTTTGGTCTCTCAAATTTTCTGTCTACTAACATGTCCTTAATACTCCTGCCTCTTTTATATGAAAAACAAAGTTTAACATTTTTTAGGCAGGATTTTTCTTTCTGCATATAGGACCCATTGGTAATAAATGCAGTCTGTCTGTTTTGGCAAGGAATCTTCCTTTCCACAATTCCTTCTGATTCCATGACTCAGCACAACATTTTTAAATAGTCAAGCATTTTCAGGCAGCCTAGTGTAGAGACAGAATGAAGGTTTAATGGTTGGCAGGTAGCTATGGCAAAAAAAAAAAAAAACTAGTGCAGTGGTGTTCAAGAATAGAGGCAAGGCTTACAAAACAACTTATTAGATTTATAGTAGTCTGTATGATTTTAGTGTTGATGAATGAATTTAGTGTCAGGATTGAGAGAATATGTATTATAGTTGTGATAGTTACCTTGTGAAGGGTACTCCTGTGACCTAACACAAGCTGATCGGGCACTTCATCAAGGGTCATCTTTCCTTCCTTCCTTGTTCCATCTGTCCATACCCCCATCCATCCATTTATTTCATTTATTAACCAGGAAGGTGACCTAGTCAGAAATCCCTTTCAACCTTAACATGGGCTCATGGACGGTTACACAACAGATAAATAACAGGTGAAAATGAGGCAGTATGCCACAGGCACTGTTAACTTCATTGGCTTTTGCCAATATGCAGCTCACTGAGAGTAGGGAGCAAGCTGCTGTTGAAAGCCACTGTATCACTGGTGTGCTACCTTCAGTGCTTTCTTCAAAAAATATTTTCATCTGTGACAGTTCTGCTTTGGCCAGTTGGTTACTGGGTCACACTTAAGCATGCTTGCTTATACTTAGACTGCAGGAGCTGGGCCTCCTTTAGAGATTCATTGCTTCCAAACTAGGATTTTTGAACATTTGCCTTTTAAGCATCCTTTGGCTATGGATTCTTAGGAGGATTTGATACTATTAGTGATTCTCCCCATTCATTCTGTTATCAAGAAGGATTGTAGAACAGTTATGTGATTGACATACACTTACTGTATCAGTTTATCTATGAGAAACGTCTCCTTAATGGGTTTAATTATCCTGTCACTCTCCACCTGTCTGCAGATTGCCTCTCCATCCAAAAGTTGCTATTGGAGTTCCCTGTAAGTCAATTATATACATGTTATTTATATATATATATATATATATATATATATATATATATATATATATATATATATATATATTTATAAATCCTATTATAGTAGAGTTTTCCTGTTTGTTTTCCTGATTTACAGATTGTACTTGCACAGTTGTTGTGAAAAACAAATGATGGGCACAGAGGCTGGACATGCTGTCCTAGTTGGGTGCATAATGTCATGTTATACACCAGCAGGAGCTGAGCATACTCCACTTTTGGGAGCTGAAGTGAAAAATAAATGAACCGAAAGCAGCAAAGGAAAATATGCTAATTATACATACATCAAGAAGAGTTTCCTTCTCAAAGATGGACTTCTTTCTTCTTTTTTTCACCTATACCTAAATAAGTGTAGGAACTGTTCCTTGCGTTGTAAGTGTAGGAACTCTTCATCCAAGTCTTGGTTGTTCTATTGGAAGCAGGATGGAGCACTGCAGAGCAAACATAGTTAATGTCAGGCAGTCACCTGTAGGACCCAGTGAGGGATAATGAGTAAGCATCCTTTGCCAGCTTTCCCACCTTGGGGGAAGGGAGGTGGCTTTGACTTGCTACATGGGCAGCACATTGCTGAAATACTAGGTGTTCCACCCCATGGAGCTTGAGCCTAGTGAGCCTGTACTGCCATGAGCAAGTTGTGCCATAAATTAAGGGAATTTCAGAGTGCAGAGGCATACTTCTCCATGGAGAACAGCACCACATAGCAAAACTTGAAAAAGCCACTGCAGGAGAGGGGGTACTCCTCTGTGGGGGGGGGGGGGTGCGGGAGTAGGCTAGCTCACAGGACTGCTCCCTACCCACCTGACTGTTGTCATGGAATGGATGGGCTAATTGGGATTCCTAGACAGGATTGATTGGACCTTAGCTCTTACCTAGCCTAGGGATTCCCGTTTCCAGCTACCACATAAAAAATGGCCCCAGTTTGGTGCAGGCTTGAATCTTGCAGGGAAAGGGGGAATATAAATAGCTAATATCAGAAAAAACAGCGGCTGTACAAAGGCCCAAAACAGTAGCAACAACTGCAGTAACGGCCTTCTCTAGGACCAGCATTTCTCCAGCAACACTCAACTCAAGTTTTGATGCAGTACTTTTTACAAAATATTTCACAATGTAATGGAGGTCAAAGAAACAAAATACCAGTTACAGTGCTGCACTCTGGTCAGTCTAAAGGCATGTGATAAATGCATGTGTATGTTTTGCTATTATGATGTGCCTGCTTGCTCTTAATTTAACCACATATTGCATATTGTCGTCCAGTGTTATCTTCAATCTTAGCCTTGTCATTTTGATTTCTTTCTGTCACCTAGATAGCATTTGCTGGATGTTTCCTTATGCTTCACTATTACACGAAGAACACTTTATTTTGTAATCTTTGTTCAGTTGTATGTTCAATTTAAGCCATACAGCAGTTTTGCTCTTGCTCATTTTTTATGGAACTTTGTTATTGAACTTTTCCTAGGACCTTTGCTGAAAATGGCTCTGCTTAGTCAGAGTATCTTGGTTAACAAGCAGATAAATATAAGTAAGTGAATCAAAATCTCTGTACCACTACCAAGTATTTAAATGCATCATATGAATAGATACAGCAAGGTTATTCAATTACTACATTACTTGTTTGATGATACTGCTGCTTATAAATACATATGAATAATTAAATTACAAACTAAAGCATGTCACAAAATATTTAAAAAATAAATGTGGTTAGTAGTTACAAATTGTCTGTCAATCATTCTCTGCTTCCTAGTGAGAATGTGCATGTATCTTGCAGCCATCATCAGAAGTCTCATTTTGGAAGGGACAAAAGCGCTTGACTGTTTTAGTTATGGTTTATTAAACACCTTTTTTTTTTTTGGTCGTTTGTGGTTCTGCAGTTTTATATTTAGTACACCTAAGCAAGTGTTTACCCACTATGTTCCTTTGGGTTTCTTGATTTCAGATATTGCTTTATACTGGACAACATGTGCACTCTACTAAATATGCATGACATTTTAAGTATCATTAGACCAGCGGTCAGCAAAATATATTGTCCTCTTTTCTTCCAGTTCTTCTAATTCAATATCTGATGCAAAAGTTAAATAGAGAAAAAGCATACCCTATTCTCATAGGTCCATGTTTGCCTGGACATCTGCTTATTTTCTTCATATTGATCACTGCTGTAGTAGTCCAAGCTACATGGGTTATATTCTGTCAAGGGTGTAACAGCTGGCTAGCATCTAGAGCTTCAGGGCACCTTCCACATGCCTAAACTGTATGGCAGCTCAAACTAAGCTGACTAAAAGACCAATTTGGGCACAAAGCCCTTCAGAGCTTTTCTGCTAACATGCAAAGGAGGCTACGCCCTGAAAAACAATGCTAGAAAGAAAAAAAAGTAAATGACCACACCCTGGCATAAACAACACACCAAGAAACAAGAAGGATGGAAGGAGGGAGCAGCTACTGCAGCAGTGATCTTTCAAGCATCTACTGTTATGGTTAAGTTTAATTACACAACTGTACTTTGTTCTTCATATTGAACACTGCTGCAGTAGTCTAAGCTATATGGGTAGATTAACATAGCTTACAAATTTTAGGAAGTGGAAGGAGAAGAGTCCAGGAGCCCCTGGAGAATGACCATATAACATAGTCTGATCTAGACACAGAGAAGGAATCAAGTTTGTAGTGCTTTGTATTTACAGAGGACCAAGTTGCTGCTTCTTGAATACTTCTAGAATCCATCCCCTTCTAAAAAAAAAAAAAAAAAACCAGATGAAACCAAGGCCCTGGTAGAGTGGGCCTTGACCCCACCTGGAATAGTTTTGCTGTGCTGAGTATAACAAAAGGTAGCGGCCTCAGACAGCCATTTGGAAATAGTCTGCTTTGATACAGGTTTCCCTTCTTCTTACCTTCACAAAAAATGAGCAATTGATCTGAAGATCTAAAAAATGTAGTTCTGTCAAGATAGTACCTGAACTGTCTGTAGATATCCAAGTTATGGTGTATCCTTTCTCTCTCATTTTTAGGTTTAGGAAAGAAAATGGAAAAACAGAGTTTGGCTTAAATTCAACTCTGATTCCACTTTAGGCATGAACAAACAATTAGTTATCAAGGAAACCTTGCCTCTGTGGAAAATAAGGTAGGATTGAGTCATCATAAAAGCTTGTAACTCTGATACAGCTTCTTAACAGTACTCTGAACAATCAGTAAAACTGATTTTAATATTTAGAATCTCAAGTCAGCCAGGTTAGCTGGTTCAAATGGAGCAAGTGTTAGCTTCTCTAACACAAAATTAAGTTCCCAAGTAGGGGACATGAGAATGCATTGAAAGAATAGGATGTGTGGATAAACATGCTGAAATGGCTGATAAATAAACCTGACAGAGCAGTAGGAAAGACAGTAAGACAGTAACTCACATACATTTGTAAAACCAGAAAACTAGTCCTGAATGGCTACTGGTTATGTTGTTGGCACCAGCTAGAAAACCTTATCCATTTAGTAATGCATGATTTTTTGATAGCAGGCTTTCTAGCCTCCATTAGCACCTGCTGCATGTTCTAAGTAAACATGTGCCTAAAGGGAATTAGGACTGTATTATCAAGGCTGTCATTTGAAGTTGATTGATGCCCAGGATACATCAAATACAACTCGTCCTGCGTGAGTAAATCCAGTCTGTGAGGAGGCTTGTGGTAACTGCCCCTGGCCATTTTCGTAAGAAGGGAGAACCACGGTTGCCTGGGCAAGAAGGGAGTTACCACAATGATCCTGGAGGATTCCTTCTGAATCTTATTAGTGAAAATGGTAGAAAAGTATACAGAAATGTTGTCATCCAAGGAAGAGAAAAGACATCTGTCTTCTAGGCCTTGCATGAGGTTGTGGAGCAAACTCTTGCCAGTTTAATGTTCAGAGAGTAGGCAATGAGGTCAACTTGAGGAATTCTGCACAGAAACTCTGATCTAGTTTCCCATCATGTGGGTCTGCCATTGTTCTGCTCAGCTCATCTTCCACACAATTCTGCTCTGATGGAATGTAGAATGCCCATAGAGTGAGATTGTGCTGTGAAGCTGTATCCCAAGTTAACATGGCTAGTCTGCAGAGGGGGTGCAATCTGATTCCTTCTTGCTTATTTATGTACCATATGATTGTGGTATTGTCTGTAATAATTTGAAGAGGTCCCAGGAACTTCCTTCTCAGTCAGAATTCTAAATACAAAACATTTTCCTTTAAGCAAACTTGCTTAAATTAGCTTTTGACTTTAATTAGCAGCTTAAAGAGCTCATCTGTGTGCCATGTGTAATGCCAGATTAAGGTGGACACATGCAGCTCCATGCCCACATTCTGAAACAAGCCCCTGCTCAAATTTCATTTTTTTAACTATGTGGCTTATAACCAGTGAATTTAAATTAACATTATTATTGCTTTTTTAAATAAATGGTATATTGAGTTTTTTATGCAGCTGTATGCCACAGCAAAATAAAGATGACAGAGCATTTAAATATTAAAAATGAAATGCTACTTTAAATAGAAAATCTGATTACCTTTCAACTGGCTGCTTCAATAATTCTGAGATAGTGGTGATGTTACCAGTAGTACTCCTGCAAGCACTATTGAAATGCATGGTCCTCCATTGAGCATAAGTTTTTACCTCTCTTCAAAGGCAGTGTGCAGCTTTGAAGAGACATCTGGTAAATCCACTGCACTGACAGATTGTTTAGAAAAATATTTAGCTGGAATTTAAAGAGATGACTAGTTTTGGATTCCAAAAAAGTAATCTGAGTACTTTTTAGTTACTGAACTAATACTTGGGGCTGCAAAGATTGTCAGTATGGAGCTTGAGTCATTATAAGCAGAACGGGTATTTGTTTGAACTGTGGGGCTACTTCCTTTTAAAGGTTTTAGAATTTTGAACTCAGTTAATTTACATAAATAATGTATTCTGAAAGGGACAGTTATTAAGAAAATCTTATGCACAAGCAAGTTCTTAGTTATTGTAGGTAAAATTTAAGACATGATGAAGCTGCTAACTTGTATAAAATGACAGCAGAGTAACATAAAAGAGTACATAGATTGTGCATACTGGCAAATAGCTACATCCCAGCAGTAGCATCTACAATAGTTTGCTCAAGTATGTAATGTGGTGGAATTGATAATATAAGGAGGGCTGTCAGACATTTCATAGGAGTCGTAGACTTGGAAAGGGAAGAGGCAATCAAGCAGAGTCTGTTTTACATCTACCTATTTAAAAAATAACTTTTTTCTGATGCCTCTGTAGTTATTAGGCTTAAGAGTGGTTTATTTATTTGTAAGAAAACAAATTGCATACCAGACAAATTCCTCCAAACAAAAGGCCATTTTAAAGAAATCACACAAGAATGAATACCCTGGAAAAATACAGCTTGACAAGTAGTACAAAGTTGTATGCTAATATAACCAACTTCTGCATGAGACATAAGTAAATTATGTGTACCAGTGATATTCATGCAGTGGACCCTTTCTGGCTAAATAAAAAAAAGCAGTGTTTATTTAGTATTAGCAGGTAAGATGTATGGGATATGGTTTATTATCAAAGTTTGGAATGGCAGTTGTGCATTTATTCACAATGCTGAAACTAATAGACGAAAAATGTGCTCACTGTTTAATACAAAATCTCGGAACTGATAACTGCGATGTCCCCATTCAAATTCCAAACATTCAGAATCAAAAGTATCTGTTAGCGGTTATGTTTTGCAGGGGGGGGGCAAGCTCTCTTGCACCCCACCCCCCTGCATATTATATATATAACATCACCAAGATCACATTACAGTGAGGAAAAAGGTAAATTCCCCGATCCCCACTGTACAGCGATCTCCATCCATAGTGCTGAACACATATAATGAATGCAGCTTTACTTTTGTTATTATGGTTCATACTACTTCAGTTCAGCATTCTGAACCTTGAGAATCGTGATTTTGACCACATGGCATTCGCAGAACTGCCATTGCAAATTTTCATAATAAACCATGGAATGCTACTTTAGCTCTATAGCTCCCCATCTGCTTGACATGCCATTTTCTTCTGGTAGTATTTTGTGAGGTGCAAGGGCTTGTCTGTATATGCCAGTGAGTAATCTTTAATGTAGAATGTTAGGGCTAGTGTGTGTTTGCGTCAAATAAATTGAAATGTATTCTGTGGCCAGTATTCTTTTTTTAATCAGATAATAGTCAAACATCTGATGTATGCACAATCAAATTGGGTATAACTGGTGAGCATAAAGCTAATCTGTGGATAAAAGTAACTGATCCTCTTTGTTCTTTCTGGTTAGATAACAGTAATTGATCTGTCTTGGAAGGGGCAATGTCATCATGTGTGTGTGTGTGTGTGTTTTGTGTGGGGTGTTTGGATATGACTGAATAAACAATCATTATGGCTTTTGTTTTTGAATATTTTATGCAACCTCTACAAAGTTAAAGTTGGTGTACAACATCTGATTTTTCAGTGTCAGGCTGACTGTATGTGGATGAAAATAGTATCTGACATTTTATGAGCAGTGGTGAAGTAAACCCCATATCTTTACTTTTTGAGTATTACTTCACCATTTTAATTTGACAGTATTCTTACTGCAGTTTCCTTGGATTCATAATGCATCAGATGTATTTTCCTTATTCTTCCATAGGCAAATAGGTATCACCGTACCACATAAAATCATGTGTCTATGTGCGTATATAGATACACATCTCTCTCCCCTCTCTGTATGTATGTATTTTATATGTATATATATATATATATATATATATATATGTGTGTGTGTGTGTGTGTGTATATATATATATATATATATATATATATATATATATATATATATATATATATATATATACAAACACACAGAGAGAGAGAGAAATGTGTAATCTACATATCTGTGTACCCCCCACACTTATATCTATTTATCTATCTATATCCAGCTCTTTCTCTCTCTCTCTCTCTCTCTATATATATATATATATATATATATATATATATATGTTCATAGGTGTTTACTAGGCTAATGACCACAAGGGCCTTTTTAAGCCTAGCCATGCATCTCAAATCTCTGGCAAGTTCTGATACCCTCGATAGGTGTAAGTCTGACAAGTTCTGATACCCTTGGTAAGTGTAAGCAGGGGCTTGGGAGATGAAACATTTACAAGCAGATGCCTGGGAGATGAACCATTTACAGGTTGCCTGTGTCCATTAAAGACAGTGCCAAACCAGGAATGAATTTCTTGTTCCCCATCCAGTTGTCCAAGTTGCACTTGAATTGAGTTAGGGAAGAACCCTGATTCACATGGATGGGGAAGTCTCTGGGATACATACCTGTCTCTCCAGCAGGTCCTATTTATATCAAAGGCAAGGTTTAAGTCTTTAGAATGGGTAATTCAGGTGCTGTTTGTTTTGTGGATATGCAGGAGGTCCATCAGAGTAGGATCTGGCAGTGCCCTGTATGCCAGGCATAGATCTCCCCTCAAAAGCCTGTACAAGACAAAATACAGGGATAGGACCTTGAGGACATTTTACTTACACCCTGTATTCTTTTAATGATGAACCGCTGTGGGCATTCCAACTGTTGGATATGCTTGGTTAGGTACATACCAGAGGGAACATTGTGCTCAGTGACAGGTCTGCTGAATGCCAAATGCAGTGGAACAGTGACTTCCTTGGATGTAGATATCATAACTTTGTTTATAACTTGCATATCATAGAATGATTTCCTCACTACTGTAGACACATGATGGTCATAGACTAGATTACTGTCTGTGTGTGTCCCTAAGTCCCTGACAACTGGGGCAAATCTAAGGGGTGTGTTTTAAATATGGTAATTAGCAGGGATGGATGACTTTCTGAAGGATACTATTATGCATTTCTTGGCATTTAGGTTTAGTCCATGGCACTGACACCAGTTGTTTGTATGGGTCAGCCTTTCCTGGAGAACATTTGTGTCAGCGTGGGATTCAGTGACAACACCTAATTTGCAGTCATATGCAAATTTAGTCAGCCAGAGACCATTGACATTGGCCTTGACTTCAGAGATGTAAATGCTAAAAAAGAGTGGTCCAAGGACCAATCCCTGAGGGACTCGACTTGTGATTGGCCTGTTTGTAGATGTAAACTCCCCATTTCTACCTTCCTGGGTCCTGTCTGTGAGGCAGTCACCTATCTACTGGGTGACATATGGGTTTATACCTAACCTCTTGAGTTGGCCAACAATGCTCTAGTGCGATATTGTGTCAGATGCCTTGGCCAGATCAAGGTAGAAGGTAGGTGTGTGAACCATTTTGCCTTCATCCATTGCTTTGGTGACCTTCTCAAAGAAGTCCACCAGGCTGAGAAGGCATTACCTGCCTTTGATCAACCCAAACTGTGTTGAGACCAGTGTCTGGAGGTTTACTATATCACTGTTGATCATTTCTGTAACAAAGGGAGATGCTGCCAGCACAGCTATCTGGAATTCTGTAAATAATTATATGTCATTTGTGAATATCAACATGATCTATACAAGATGCCTGCATTACAAATGTGTTAGACCTGTATTTCATATAAGATGGTTTGCACAGACATGTGCTGAAGAGATATTTTGTAGAGTGCTTGTGCTTGAAATGTGTCCACAGTGCACCCTACTGGAAGAGAACAGAAATGTATGGGTTATTATGAAATCAAAATGACAAAACATTGACAAACATTTAATCAACCCCAAAATACCGAACTACAAGTTACGCGAACGGTCAGATGAACAAGTTTCTTCCTAGGGAAAAAATTGGTTGGCCATCACCATGAATTGCCCTTTTCCCCACTGTAGTGCAATCTCGGAGTTGGTATATGTAGTTAGGGGAGAGTGGGGGGGTGAAGCCAGCCACTCTCTTGAAGTAGTGTGTTGAGTCTGGTTGGCCTACCGAAAAAAACTGTGATCTGGCCATTCATGTAAATTGTAGTTCGGTATTTTGGGGCCGATGAAACAGCTGTCAGTGTTTGCCATTTCATAATATCGATCCAAATGTACATGCGCTTTTGTAACTGTTTAAATGTATATATTTTATCACTGGAAACTGGAATACAGGAGGTTAATACAGCAAAACTTCAGAAAAATAGCTGAAATTAAATTACTTTGTCAGCTACAGACACAATGTCCATGCTGGGAAGCTTTCTGTATTGTCTTTGGAGTGAACTAATTACTACAATTGTTTTAAGAATGCCAGCATCTTCCAAAGATCTGAGGTCTGTGTATTTTCACAGGTAGATGTTAAATACTGCTAACTTCCATCAGTGGGGGTTTCACCTGGGATAGTCAGATGACAAGAAATGTCATTCTGCAAGCTATCCCAGCAGTAATATTTGAAATACTAATTTGGCAAATCTCTTATTGAGACAGTGCATTCTGTATTCTGTCTTGGACCTGACAACATCAAGATCCACTCATCACATCTGCCTTGCTCTACAGAAGGTTAGTCTAGAGAACAGTATAATTCTCGTAGATACAGTCAGGAATGTTGTGAAGCTTAGTTTAGATAGTTTTCTTTATTTATTTGAGACTGCCCTGCAGTGTTGTTTTAAAAATTTCCTGTGATTTTGAACTCTGATGTCACTGTAAATAAGTATTTAGTATATAGCCGCGGTGGTGCAGTGGTAGCGTTGTCGCCTCACAGCAAGAGGTTCTCCCGTTTGATTCTCGGCTGGAGCACCTTCTGTGTGGAGTCTGCATGTCCTCCCCTGTGGTTGAGTGGTGTTCAAAAGACGTGTGCATGGGCGTGCCTTCGTTGAAGGTTGGGCGTTGGGCTGGCACCTCGGCACTGTAAAAATCTACTGCCAGTCATTAGCAGACCGGAGTTCCACTGTGGCGACCCCTAACCGGGAAAAGCCGAAAGAAGAAGATATCTTGTGCTTTTACTATTCATTGTTAAATATATGTGAACCTTTCACTTTGGCTGATCTTTATAGAGATATTTAAGTTTTGAGAGTACTTGCATATTTATTTTGTGACACTGTGGGCCACTCCTAATAGCCTTGCTCTTGGTCAAACTACCATTTGTATTAATAGTAACATTAAACAGTAAGATTGGACAGCCTTTATTAAGGGCCTTAAAGTAGCTGATAAGGAGTTTGGCTGGTGGCAATGATAACTGCCTTATAGTCTGGGCAAAAGGGAGCATAACTAGTAAACCTGTGCCAGCCTTTTCCAGGTGTGTGTGTGTATAGATCAAACCTCAAAGAGTGTGTGTGCGTGTGTGTGTGTGTGTGTGTGTGTGTGTGTGTGTGTGTGTGCGTGTGTGTGTGTGTGTCAGCTACTTGGGTAAGGACATGAAGCACTTGTTGGACAGAGAGGGTGCTGGAGGTCTTGGCTTGGCCACTCTGCTGGGATCTCAACTCTATAGCTGTGCCAGTGGGGAATCTTATTGGGGATCTGGAGAAAGAGGGAGAGACCAGCCCTGGCCTGACTGTGGTCTCTGTGTGCTGTTAAGGGAAATAGCACTTAATGCAGAGAACTGCATCTGGTAATATTGTTTGTGTACCTTGTCATCTGGTAATATTGTTTGTGTACCTTGTCATCCTCCCAGTGTATGTCCCCACACTGTTGCCAGTAGTGAGGATTGAGGCCCCTTGATTAATGGTCCATTGGAGGGTCATCTCATTTATTGGTTGGCAGTGGTGGGATATCCAGATATTGGGATTGTGGATTTCGAACTCCTGTAGCCTGTAAACAGTGGTCACTAAAGAAGGATTTTTGTACCTCTCAAGCAGCCATACATGAACATTCAGAGTTTCATATCACAATCATTTTATTTTTTTGTTGTTAGCTTAGTTAGGGAAAGAAGGCAAGGATGTCAGCAGAAGATTATGGCAAGCTGACAAGGAGACAGTTGGCTTAGATGTACCAAGCCAAAGGACTGGTGCATGCCAACCTGACTAAAGCAGAAATGGTTGCAGCCTTAGCCACAGCTGCACCACAGACCAGCAACCAGGAAGTAAGCTAGACTAGTGTTGGGGATGTACAGCTATCAGAAAATTGACAGCTCATCCTTTCCACAGAGTCCTTAAAAATCCATTTGGAGTTAGAGACTTGAACTGGAGGCCAAATATTTGGAAATAGAATCAGCAGAGAGACTGAGGCATTTGGAGGTTGAGGCAGAATCAGTAGTGAGACAGAGATGCCTGGAGGCTGAAGAAAAAAGAGGCATAGGCAACATGAAAAGGAGATGCAGACTTTTTGCCAGTGTCATGGAGGTAATGGGGAAGGGAGTAACCGAATCCCAGTAGCAACCGAATCCCAGTAGCAATAAAGGTCAGTAAATTTCTTCCACAATTTACAGAGTGATAATTTTGATTGTTTTATTCATATGTTTGAAAGGGTGTGTAAGTAGAATAATGGTGACCAAGGGGTCTGGGGGTACGGTTCATGACCCCCTTACTCCATGGTAAAGCTGTAACTGCTGTTTCTAAATTGTCTAATACTGACTGCTTAAATTATAATACCATTAAAAATTGCTTATTAGAGTGTTTTAAGTTAACACCTGAAGCATATAGAAAAAAGTTTTGTGAGCATAGATGCAAAGCAGATGAAAATGTGTGTGACTATGTTGCTGAGTTAAACACTTACTTTCATAGATGGGTGAGTGGGTGTCAGGTCACCACTTTTGAAAGGCTGGCAGACATTTTGATGAGGGAACAAGCCCTTGAGAATGAGAATCTGGTTGGCAGCTAGGGAATGTAATACAGCAGATGAGTTGGAGAAACAGGGAGACCTATACCTAGCAAGCAGGGCATCACTGTACAGGAAAGGGATACCCAGTGCTGCCCATGAGTCTAAGGGAACCCATGTTAGGTAGCCTAAACTGCTCCAACAGAGTCTGCCAGTAGCAGGGGAAGCCACTGGTTGAGGTACATAGCCAGGATCAAGGGTTAAGGGTTTTAGATGTAGCCAGTGGGCCCATGTAGCATATAGATGTCCACAGAGGCAAAGTGAGGAACAAAAGGTTGGGGAGCCAGCAAGTGGGAATGAGAGAATGCCAACAGTAAGCTGCCTGGAGACAACAAGGGTACCAAAATACCACAAGAGGTTATATCCTATCATAGTAGATGGGAAACAGGCCACTGCTAAGAGAGACACGGTCTCTGACCTAACAATTGTAAAGCCTGCAATGGTTAAAGAGGTGCACTAGTTGCTTGGGCAGTCTACTCCAGTCATAGCTTTAGGAGGGACCCCATTCCAAATACATTTGCCTAGGGTTCACCTTGACTGGGAGGGTGGAAAAGAAAGCAAGCAAGTAGGTGTGTTTCAGGGTATCCATGCAGATGTCCTGATAGGGAATGATTTTGATATTGCAGTACCTTGTGTGCATACAGTTACACTCCGTCAGGCCTGGAGACATGCATGTGGGTTTGGTAGCCTAGGGGGGCCCAGGCAGACCATACACCTGAAGCCATGACTGGTGAGATGGCTACTTCAAGGAGGGAGCTACCTTGTAGCAGTGAGACTGAATGTGAGCCAGAGCTGCTGGTAGTGATCCTGATGTTCCCTTGGATAGAGTGACTGCAAGGGCAGAGGTGAGTATTAGTACCCAGGCTGACAGCGAGGCACCACTGTCAGAGGATACCAGACTTCCTGTGAAAGGGGAGCTGGGAAGGGTTACAAAGAAAGAGTTGAGATAGGCTCATCTCTCAGACACTACATTATAGGCCTTGGGGGAAGTAGCCAGAGAGGTGCCTGATTCTCAAGGAAAAGTGGAATCTTTATACTGGGACAAAGGGTTACTTTATAGAGTGTGGACCCCTGAAGGAGGGCTATAGGGTGAGAGAATACAGCAGTTGGTAGTGTCCAGACCCTGCCATGTGGCACTTCTAGCCATAGCCCATGATATTTCCTTTACAGGTCATATGGGCATAAAGTGTACAAAGAGACGTGTTATACATAACTTTTATTGGCCTGGGATTTCCAGGGATGTAACAGGGTACTGCAGGACCTGTGAGCAGTGCCAAAAGTTAGGCAAGGCAAGATACAAGGTCAAAGCTCCCTCTGTGCTTTTGCCTGTGATTGTGGAACCATTTCAGAGGGTAACTTTGGATATTGTGGGGCCTCTGAGTACCCCAAGCTCCACAGGGAAGAAGTATATCCTAGTGGTAGTAGATTATGCTCTCAGACACCCTGAGGTGGTGGCTTTGGCCTCCGTTGACGCAGAAAAGGTAGCAAATGCTTTGTTACAGATTTTCAGCAGGGTAGATTTCCCGAAAGAAATACTGACTGACAGAGGTGCCAATTTCTCGTCAGACTGCTGGCTTGTCTGTGGAAGCTCTGTGAGGTGAAGCACCTAAAGACCACCCTATACCACCCCCAGACTAATGGCCTTGTGGAGAGGTTAAACACTACACTAAAGACCATGCTACGGGCATTTGCAGACCAGTTTAACAGAGTGTGGGACAAATATTTGCCCCATTTGTTTTTTGCTTACAGAGAGATGCTCCAGGAACCCACAAATGTTCCCTTTCAGTTGTTTTATGGGCATAAGGTGAGGGCACCTCTAGATTTGATTCATGATGAGTGGGAGGATGAGAGTGAATCCCACAATGAGTCTGCTGTGGCATATGTCCTAAAACTCAGGACAAGGCTCAGTGAACTGATGAGCCTGCCCCAGGAGAACCTGGCAGAAGCCCAAGAACAGAAAAACATCTGGTATGACAGGAATGGTCAAGTAAGAAAGTATGCTGTGGGGCAGCAGGTTATGCCTCTCATTCCTGACAGACACAACAAGCTGCAGGCAGCTTGGTAGGGACCCTTTCAAGTGGTAAGGAAGGTCAGTGCTGTAAACTACATAGTAGAACTGCTAGGCAGGAGGCAGGGACACAAACTGTACCTTGTTAACACCATGTAGGGAGGCCCTTGTGTTAAGTATTTGCAGTAGATGTCAGGAGGACTCTGAGGGAGAGCTATGCCTACAGGGAGCCAGCCAGCAAAATCCCATATTACTTGTGGTGCAGCCTAAGGTTGCAGACATATGGCATGACAGTGCAACACTCTAATGGGGTCAACAATGCAAAGACAGCTGGGATCTCAAGGCAGGGAATGGGGTAGTGTATTCACATATAGGCTTATGCCTCTCAGGGGTAGCTTGAGAAACTAGCTCAAGTCTTTGAGGGGGAGGAGAAGTGTGACAAAGGTAGTTACTGCCAGCATAGCTATCTGGAATTTTGTAAATAACTTTATGTAATTTGTGAATATCAACATGATCTATACAAGATGCTTGTGTTACAAATGTGTTAGAACTGTATGTCATATAAGATGGTTTGTACAGAAGTGTGTCCTGAAGAGATATTTTGTAGAGTGTTTGTGCTTGAACTGTATCCACAGTGTGCCCTATTGGAAGAGAGCAGAAATGTACATGCACTGTTGTAACTGTTTAAATGTGCATATTTTAACAGTGGAAACTGGAATACAGGCGGTTTATTTCAGTATAGAAAACCCTCATAAAAATAGCTGAAATTAAATTACTTTATGGCAGCTACAGACACGATGTCTGTGCTGAGAAGCTTTCTGTATTGTCTTCAGAGTGACCTAATTACAATTGTTTTATGACTTCCAGCATCTGCCAAAGATCTAGGGTATGTGTATTTTCACAGGTAGATGCTAAATACTGCTATCTTCCAGCAATGGGAGTTTCAACATGGATAGAGTCAGATGACAAGAACTGATGTCATTCTGCAACCTATCCCAGCAATAATATTTGAGATATTAATTTGAGAAATGTCATAGTGAGGTAGTGCATTCTGTATTCTTTCTTGGACCTGACAACATCAAGATCCACTCACAACATCTGCCTTGTTCTACAGAAAGTAAGTCTAGGGAACGGTATAATTTTCTTAGATACAGTCAGGAATATAGTGAAGCTTAGTTTAGATATTTTTCTTTATTTGAGACTATTCTGCAATGTTGTTTTAAATATTTCCAGGGATTTTGAACTCTGATGTCACTGTAAATATATATTTAGTATTATCTTATTTTATTATTTATTATTAAATGTATTTAAATCTTTCATTGTGGCTCATCTATGTAGAGCTATTTAAGTTTTGAGAGTTCTTGCATATTTATTTGGTGACACTTTGGGCCAGTCCTAGTAGTCTTGCTTTTGGTCAAACAACCATCTGTATTAATAGTAATATTATACAGTAAGATTGGACACCCTTTGTTAAGGGCCTTAAAGTAGCTGATAAGGACTTTGCTGGTGGCAGTGATTTCTACCTTATAGTCTGGGCAAAAGGGGACATAGCTAGTAAACCTGTGCCAGCCTTTCCAAGGTGTGTGTGTGTATGTTTGTCTGTGTGTGTATAGACTAAACCTCAAAGAGTGTGTGTGTCAGCTACTTGGGGGCAGAGACACAAAGCACTGGTTGGAAAGAGAGGGTACTGGACGTCTTGGCTTGGCCACTCAGCTGGGATCTCAACTCTATAGCTGTGCCATTGGGGAGTCTTATAGGGGAATCTGGAGAATGAGGGGAAAAACAGCTCCAGCCTGACTCTGGTCTTTGTGTGCACTTAAGGGAAATTTTACTTGATGCAGAGAGCTGCATCTGGTAATACTGAGTGTATACCTTGTCATCCTCCCATTGTATGTCCCCCACTGTTGTCAGTGGTGAGGATTGAGGCTCCTTGATTATTGGTCCAGTGGAGGGTCATCACAATTTTCACGATAATTCTTTCTATGGCTTTACATATGAGACTAGTGAAACTTATGGGTCTGTAGTTTCTAGAGTCTGTAGATGGCCCACCTTTATGCTGAGGGATGACTGTTGCTGTTCTCCATTCATGAGGCACAGAGCCTCTTTGTAGGCTACAGTTAAATAGCAATTCCAGAGGGCCTGATAGGTCCTATTTCATGCTATTTAAAAGTTATCCTGGGATATTGTCTAGGCCCAGTGATGCAGTGTTCTTGGCCTTAGAGAGAGCATTAAGGACCCGTTCCTTAGTGATAGCAGGGGGAGTTATTGTTGATGGTATTTCCTGAGGGAAGGTTGAGGAGGAGAGAGGGGATGTGTTATTAACAAAGGTATAAGAAATCTCTACATGTTTGGCTTCATCAAGTTTGACGTTGTCAAGGGAAGATCATGCCTGTTAAACTTGGGGCCTTCTTTGAGACAGTCACCAAAGCGAGGGCAAATCTGTACATATGGCCTGCGTAGACTTAGCCAAGGCCGTTGACAAAATCCCGCAATAAAGCATCATTGATAAACTCACCCAGCTGGGTATCAACCCATATATTGTCAGGTGGGTTGCAAACTGTCTCACTGATAGAACTCATACGGTCAAAATAGGGGACTCCACCTCCTCCAGCAGACCTGTAACCAGTGGTGTTCCACAGGGATCAGTTTTGGGTCCCCTGCTGTTCGAAAACTACTTCTCCAAAGTGTAGGCTAAAACTAAAGGACTGTGGCTGACAAACTTTGCTGATGACTGCAAACTGGGAGCAATCATTCAAACGCATAGCAATGTCAACATCCTGCAAGAAGGTATTATGCAGACTAATGACTGGTGCCAAAGTCATGGTCTTAAACTTAATGCAAAAAAAAAAATGCATTGTCATTCCCTTCAGCAAGGGTGATGTTCCTGCAAACTACCACATTAATAACAGTACCCTAAATACACAGTCAGTGGTGATTGATATGGGCACACAGGTTGACAGCAACCTTAATTTCAATCAGGATGTCTCCACAGTGGTAAAAAGGGCATTTTATATTTCTCATCTCATAAGTAAGGGCATTGCCTCCAGAATTAACAGTGGTTGTAACCCCCCTGTACTCTTCCTTCATCAGGGCCATAATAGAGTACAACTCTTCCTTTGGTATTTTCCTTTCCAAACACCTGCAGCAATTGGAGAGACCATAAAGGTTCCTTGCAAAGAAAATGCAGGGTCTTCAAGATCTGTCTTGTGCGAACAGACTGAAATCATTGTCACTTTACTCTGTGTCATACTGACTTCTCAGAGGAGACCTGTGCCTTGCACATAGAGGATTCTCTGACCCAGTTTTAATGGAAATACTGCACATTCGCTAGTCAAATGGCACACGGGTCACTCACTCAAAGGACCTTAGCCTGGTATGGGATATCAACAGAACTTGCTGCTGAGACAGTTTTGTCTCACAGATGTTGCCCCACCTTTGGAACAAGCTTCCTATTCATGTTAAACAAAGCCTCTCATTGGTCCTATTTAAGCTTATTTGGACGATTGGATGGGTAACTGGAAAGTCACCTTAGGGGTTCCATCTGTGTCCCTCTTGGACAGAGGCAGTAGTTGCTGATTTTAGTGTCTGCTTGAACCAGACACCCTTGGGAACACAGGTTCAACTTGTTTAGGCTTGTAAGTTCCATGGAGCTATTACCCTTGTAACCTCCTGTGATAAAGTTGGAGCTAAATTTATCAGCCAGTAAGTTTGCTATGTTTTCTAGCTCAATTTAGGTGACTTCATTTACAATGAGCTCTGCACACATGTGTGTATTGCTTTTGAGGTTGAGGACATAGCTAAAGAATGCCTTGTGGTTGTCCTTGGCCTGGGAGGCTCAATTTAACTAAAATTTGGCTTTGATAGACTTTGTTTCTTTAGTTTGATGAGAGTGCTTTTATTATGCTGGGTACTGCACCTCCTAATTTTTGCCTTGATTTTCTTCCCTCTGTTATACACCCTATTGATTTTGTGATTCCGCCAGGATGGCTTGTTTTTTTGAGTTAATTCTGTACTTCTTCCTGGTGGGTACAGCTGCCGGTATGCAGCTATTAGCATGCTTTACAGGGTTTCTGTGAACAATTTTGGATAGGAAGCAGTGTTCTCAGGGTTTATGGGGACTTGAAATTTTGCCAGTTTATCACTTAATAGCAAGACATTAGCCTTAGAGTAGTTCCTGAATATTCCAGATTGAACTGGGGGTCCAGGTTTTAATTTTTACTCCAGAGGAGACCATTTTGTGGTATGACCTTACCAACGAAGACATACAGTAGGGGGTGTGCAGCACTCCCCACTATTACTGAGAACCACATCCAGTAAGGTTTCACCCCTGGTTGGTGTATTGACAATCAGGTCATGGATGTTTGTGTTTACAAAATCCAGGAATCTCTGTGCCTGTATGTCTGGTGTCGTATAGGATTCCCAGTTAATGTGTGTGTGTGTACATATATGTGTGTGTGCGTGTGTGTGTGTGTATATGTATGTGTATATATATATATATATATATATATATATATATATATATATACACACAAAACACCGACCGCTCGGAACACTGATGGGGAACCAATGGAAAGTAACTGCATATCGACCTTTGCCCCTTAATTCCACGGTAGTGTGATCTCAGAGTTTAAATATTTAGTTGGGGGGGTGTGGGGGGTGTGAGCTTGTTGTCTTTGCTTCTGTTTTAGTGTTCTTGTCAGGTTGACCAACGGATTACTTACCGTTAGCTCCTCGTGTTTTGGTGTTTCAAGCGATCTGTGTTTTCTCCTTTTGGTGCTTTCGGCTTGATCATGTGAAACTCAGGTAAGTGGCATTTTGGCTATGTGTAGGGGACCCATATATCTGTGTTTGTGTTTTCTGTTTTTATTTTTATAATACAACCCTTTATCTTAATACTGTTTAAGATTCAAAGTAATACAACTATATCTGGGCCTTTTCTGGCCCTTAAATGAAGTACAATTGAATTATAACGCATTTTAAAGAAAAAAGAGAATTAACATGACAGATATAAACATAGAGCTAATTTAATAACACTTAACATTTATATAAAGGAAGTATCTTCTGATGAGCAGGTATTCGTGGATACAAACTGTCAAACTTCCAAATAATCTATAGTCAGGTGTCCAACCATTTACCTAATAAAGCCCATTTCTGCATGTATTTATTTGACACCCCAACCTTGGAGTGTCATAGTCGCAATGTCGAAAGACCCCTCAGTAGTAGTTTAAGTTCCTGGATTGTGGGTGTGATCCATTGTTTCCCCTTCTTGGTAAAACAGTAAAAGAAGTTTAGAAAAAGTTTGGAGTCTGCCAACACCTAGCAGTAAATTTTGTGGGGTAAAGATATCTTCCCATTCCTCAAATCAATGGAATTATATTGGTTAATTCTTTCGTAAACTGGTATAAAAATAGAACACTCCTAGAAAACTGCTTTCAGTCTGCAACCATTGGTCTTGGGCAGTTCCAACAGCTATAAAATAGTGGCAAATAATCTTGACAAACTGGATGGTATATTGAAGTCCTTAAACTGTCACTGCCAGCCAAAAAAAGTGATACTTCCAAGCATGGGTCACATACCTAGGTGTTAAAAAATAATATTCCCCAATGTCTCTCGAGGGATTGAGACTCCAGATTCTTTTTCCCACATCAGCCTGACTTTTTCAGTTGTATTTTACTTCTGATTTAAAAATAACTTACAGACTTTGGAAATTAGGTCCCTTGTTACAATACTATGAGTGTAAAATCAATATCCAAGCAATGAACAGTGGATAATCTCTAGAGTTTGGGTTACTTTGTAAATATTGATCATCTTTCCTTCCTTTATTAGAGAGTCCTAAAGATCCCTGTACGTTAAATCGACATTGTACATCTTTGCAAAAATGGAGCAAGAGACTGTCATCCTTATTGATAATTTTACTCCATTAATTGAGATCTACAGAGTCACTGAATTTTGTAATAACTGTAGAAAAAGTCTGTGCCACCTACACATTGGTACAGTAGGTGACAGCTTCCTCCACCAATGCCATATTCCAGCATGAGACAGTCTAACTAAAGTAGGCAACTGATCCTGACAGTTCAATGGGAGCTTTCTAAGTTTTCTGGGGTGGGTAGCTGTAATTATTTCATAGGCTTGAAAGGACCCACCAAGGGTATTTGCTAATATCTCCTTCCACTGAGAACCTTAGTTGTCTGAAATAAGTTGAATGCAAGTTCTTATGTTTTTTTTCTTTAGCAGAGTTCAAAGTCATGGATGCCTATGCCTCCCATGGAAGTAGGAAAAAGGAAGATGTTCCACAAAAAAATAATTTACACCTAGCTGTCAAGATTGAGGACATAGCCAGAATTTTCTGTGGCATTTCTAGGTACATTCCCTTCCATTCCACAGTGCTTTTATAAATCATTTGTAGGAGCTGTTCAGTTGTGATCTCCATCGATTCCTGAAGCAAACCTGAAAATTGTACAAGACAGGTAATTTGATTACATGGCAAAGTTTCTGCTAATTGAGGAGAAGGAGTATAGATTATTTTCACCATCTCTGGTTTTAGCCTTTTAATCTTGTATCCTGAAATGACACCAGATTTATGCAGGGCTTCTATTGTCTCTTGAAGCTCATTTTCTGGATGTATTAAATACAAAAGAGGGTCATCTGCACACAGTGCAGATTTATAGGTTTGTGTGTCAATTCTTTGTCCCCTAAAATGAGAATCAGTTGCTCAGATGTATCGGTAATGATTCAATGTAATGGGCAAGTAAAATTGGTGAAGTGGAACATCCCTGTCTTGTGCCTCTTAAGACCTGAAAACCTGATATAGCCTAAACCCCAGAGTACAGCTGCCATAGGATATTAATAAACTGCTCTGAGAACCCCATGTAATCTAGTACCAAAATAAATAAAATCCAACTGAACCTGATCAAACACCTTTTCTGTCATCAAACTGGAAAGCAAGAGGGGAGTATCTGCAATATAAGCATCCTCAGTCACTGTTTATATTTTAAATAAGTTATAAGAAATAAGTTAAACTTATTAGTACCCTACTATCCAGCAAAAGACCTCCATTCTGGTAACAAATTCTTATTACTTACAAATAAGTGATAATGTTGCAGGAGACTCTCTCTACTCACACTGCATTACTAAACTGTGAAATAGTATCCCCCATGTAAATAAATCACTCAACATACTCAGAAGTTGCAAACCACTACTTAAACAACGTCTTAATCCTGGTCCTGTACATTTTCATTACAGGGTTAAAACGTTTTTCACTGTAGAATGCTATCCAAATACTCTCCAACATAATATTCTCAACCTCTTAATGAAATGACAAAATGATTTTTATTCATAACTGCTGCCTGTGTAATCCAGTAAGTAGCATGTGTGCTTTCTCTTTAGTAACTTCTGTGACGTCCCCACTCTTGGCCAGTAATAAAGGAGCCTGAATCCTCAACACTGATAGTGGAGAGAGACATTCACTTGGAATACAAATGGATACACTCAGAATTTCCAGGTGCAGACCTCTGCATCAAGCACAATTTCCCTCAAGAGCACACAGGGTAACAGTCAGCCCGAGATCTGAGTTTCTCTGTCTCTCCCCAGGTCCCCAGTAGGGTTCCCCATGGGCACAGCTGTAGGGTTAGGTCCTCAGACAAGTGTCCAAGCCAAGTCCTCCAGTACCCTGTATGTGAAACCAGTGCTTCATGGCCCTGCTGCAAGTAGCTGACACACAAACACACTTAATTTTCACACACACACACACATATGATTGGGAAAGGCTGGTACAGATTACCCGCTCTACCAAATTTACCCAAATTATAAGGTAGATTCACTGGTAACAGTCAGTTACTATAAGGCTCTTAATCATCATCAGCCCTCTTTTTCACATTTTTTTCTACATGGGGTCAGGGAATCGTGTTAACTGTCGCCATCTCTCTCTATTCAATGCCACACTCCTGCCTTTACCTGACTGTCGCAGATCTTCCTTCACACAATCCATCCACCCACCTCTTTGCTGGATGTCCTCGCTTCCTCTTACCTTCTTCCTATATGTCCCAAATTTTCAATGTATTCGCTTCATTCTGCTCTCTTGTATAGTCGTCCAATCGCCAACTGAAGCTGTTCTGCTTTGTCTTCTGCATACTGAGCAATTGGCCGGGTACTAATGCTCCCATATTCTCAGTCTTTGCCCAGTCGATGAAACATTTCATCAGGTTGGCTTCGAAATATTTCAACGTTTAGACCTAAACGTGTATCCCGTGGGGACTTTTGTTCTGCCTCAGTATTTACGACAAAAGTGAATAACTGTTCACTATGGAAGATACCTCACGGGTTTTCAACTTTGTCATTTTTTGGCTAAGACGTTGTTGCACCTTGATGCTATTTAAAAAGCCATTAGAATTAGACTGTGCCAGTTATGTTGGGAAGTTCTTTAAACCCGACCCGACCCTTCAAAAGCGAGTTCTACTGTACTGGGTTGGACCCATCTCGGAGTTCTTAGATGCCAATGAGCGCATTATCAGGAGTTTCTTATTTGATAACTTATTTTAAATTCTTCCAGGGGTGCCAGTTGGATTCTCATTCGTCTGTCCTTCTGAAGTTTGGCTCAGTCCTTGTTGCCAAAACTCTGAAAGCTGTTAGCTTAGTGGGGCCTCCACATTTGTTGCCTAAGAAACTAGTTGAAAATTGCGAGTTGATTCTACTGGGTCAGCCCCTAAAGGGCCTCGGGTGAACAGTATTGTATTAAAGTTTGGGTTCAGCTTCTGCCAGCTTAGGATACCTCTATTCTATTCGATTGATATCACACAGCTCCTCTAGGATTTCTCAGCCTTTTCAATCTTTCCAGGTAGATTAATGGAAGCCGGATTCTCTATTCAGGAAAAGTTAGGATTCTTTTTTACCCCACATGGTCAGCTTTCCTCCTGATCTGAATGTCAAATTTTCGAGGCTCCCTACTCCTTACTTCTCCTCTCCTGTGTAATTTATATAGGTCCAGAACTTTCATAGTATTTGTTTGATCCTGACCCAAACATTTGTATGTCCTTTGACTTCTTGGTACAAACTGTTCATGTAAAGTCTGCTTTGAAGTGGGGAAAAAGTGTTATCTCCACTCTAGCATGGGACTTTTTTCTATTACAGCTCTAATATCGAATTATGTGTTTATTGACTCTAAGGCTCTGGCAGTATTCCTGTAACTTTCTTTTGGTTCTGCTTCTAAGTGGGTAAGCTCTTCAATGTTTTGATCTCATTGCCCTCTGGGTGGCGCAGATTCTTTTGCATGGCTTCGTTCAGATTCGAATTGCTGGATTAAAGTTTGATCTCCTTTAGTCGTGTTGTTGGTTGCTGGGCGTTTTAAAGAAAATGAAGGACAAAGCTAGTCTTGCTAATTTAAGTTTTTGCGTGCACACCATTATGAATACCTAAGGGTGACTCCTCTTATGTCCCATCAGTAGTCAGAGTGGTAGGTGAGGCTCAATTCTTTAGCCTTTGACAGGAGTACCTGTCAACTTCTGTCTTTGTTCCTTTCGTATCCACCCATACCTCTTTTCTCCACATCCTGCGCTCCTTTGGAGACTGTCTCTTTAGAAAATTGGGATCTTAATTCCAAACAGCTTTGGTATATTCACCCGTTACAGTTTATTCATAATCCCTTTCAAAGGCATCCAGATTCCTCCAACAAAGAGTTTTAGTGTTGCCATTCTTGTTCAAGTCCACCTATCTTGTTCTAAGGCCTGGATTTTATTCTCGCGTAATCCTTCAAAGAAGGGGAACTGGAGCCATTTTGTTCATCCAACTTATCATGGACTTCCGTCATGTTGACTTACAACTTTACCTCTGCTGGGCAAAGATCATGGTTAACTTTGTCTCAGGAATTCCTGGATGCTATAAGGCTAGTTCAGAATGATTCTTTCGACTGCCTTTCTTACGACTGGAGTGCCCTTAGGTTTCTGTCAGATCAAAGGTTCTGTCCATGATAGTTCTTAGCTTAGAATTCAATTCGTTACTGACATGCCTGATTCTGCTCAGAAAAGAGACCTTTACAGCATCTGGAATATTTGCAGTCTATCCTGTATTCTGTAACTAAGCCCCTCCTGTACCCTCCAAGACCTTTCGGTGTACTGAATACTGACCCGATGCCTTTACCCCGGACATCAAACTTCATTTTTCAACAACATCATTGTCCTCTTTGCAGAGTCCTGCAGATAGTTTGCCTATATTCTGTCTTTCAATCCAAACTGCTTGGGAGTCATGGTCTGAAATGTATGAACACTGCCAGATTTACACTGGAGTCTGAATTACCTGCTTCAAAAGGAATTTGTGTGGTCAGATGTACCTAACATGCTTCTGAAGCCCCCAGCAGTACCTAACGACAGATTCTACCTGTGGGCCATCTAATGGAAAGGTCAAGACTATGCTAACACAGGTCTTATCACAGAGGGATTTCATTTGTTTTGTTATGGTTGCAAATTACTTTTCCAGGGCAGTGTTGTCTAAAGCAACCACTTCTGGACCTCAACAAAGGGGAACATTCTTATTCTATGGCAACAATGTTTTAGGTGTGTTTACTGCAAGCATCTTCCAGAGGTTCGCCAGGAGCACAGAACCCTTAGCAGTGGTACAGACATATCTGTCCCCCAGTGAATGGTTTACAGATTTCAGAAACATCATGGGAATCCAGACATAGACTGTTCCTTCCCACATAGCACGGGCCAAAGATGCAGAGTAGGCCAGTTCCTCAACCCACTTATCACCGGTAACTACCCATGCCCATTTTGCCAACATTAGTCAACATGACCAAATCACCTAGAGCCATATTTTACACCATTGAGTTGCTAGCCCTGCCACACATGTTCTTCTGTTTTGAGGATTCTGTGCACCACAGTAGATGCCCAAAGCAGTTGGTCTGTACAACTCTTCCCCTATAGGGCACCATGTAGAGTCTGTGCTCTTGCCCACAGCTCCATTCATTGGTGAGTTTGAGATGAAAACACTCTGCATGATTTTTTGGACATGGGAGAAACCCCACAGAGATGCAGAGTGAACATGCAAACTCCAAACAGTCATTGGTTGGAGGTCAGAATCAAACCTTGTACCATGTGCATGGGAGGTGAAGACCTTAACCATTATGCCAACTGGTCTCTCAATATGCAAATATTCACAAAACTTAAATATTTTTTTCTAAAAGGACCAGCCACAATGAGAAGTTTAAATATATTTAATAACAAGTAAAAGGACATGGAAATACTGAATATCTATTTACAGTAAACAGCAGAGTTTCAGTCACTGGAAGTATTGAAAATAATACAGCTGGAAAGAGTCGCACAGTTACAGAAAAACAATGCTTAACTATTCTCACTCTATTTCCCTGACTGATCTAGAGAATTACTGTTCCTACTTAGTGAACAGAGTGAGGCAAGATGATGTGGGTGAGTGGTCTGGCAAGATGATATGGGTGTGTGGTCCTTGTTGTCAGATCTAAGACAGAATACAGAATACTGAGAGCAATCTCCTACTAATATCTAAATATTCTATCTGATATTGTTAATCCTTGTTCAATCCTTACGTATGGTTATCCATTTTCCAAGATCACGTCAGCTACAAACTCTCAAGCTAAACTCTTGCCCAGAATTCCCCTCTCCCTGTTACCTCAGATTTCATTTGCTGCGTCGCCATTCGGTCGTGTCAAGCTACTTCTCCTGAGCTAAGTATAGATATTTGTTGTCAGACTAGTCTAATATAACTTTTTCTGTCAGAAACTTTTCTAATTTGTTGTCTCTTACCTTATCACATTTAGCGACTATATTTCCTTGAGTTTCCTTCTCTTTACTCTGCACTTTTTACCGCAAGGTATTTTTTCCCTTACCATCGTTGGTAAACCTTTCCTTTCTTCATTACCTTCGGGTATTCTTTCGTACCATTGCTGGTACCCTTTCTACTTTATCCTTTTCTATCATGGCAGATAAAAAAGGTAGTCCAGGATTTAAAAGGTGTTCAGATTGTGGACACAAATTACCTACTTCAGATGCACACTCTCTGTGTGTCTATTGCTTGGGTGTGTCTCAGTTATATGTTGACCCGCCCTATGGTATTTGTAAGAACTTTTCCAACAGAACTTTGATTGACAGGAAAAATAAATTGTTACTGAAGGGACTTCTTAAATCTCCCTTTTCAGAGGCTATTTCTGGGTTGGAGGCTTCAACCTCTCCTAGAGCCAGTAAGAAAAAATGGGATGATCCTACAAAGGCCAAGTCTCTTCCTTCGTCCCCGGCTGGGGACTCCCGCCAACCAAGACCCAAGAAGGCTAAGCTTTCTGCTCCGGAGCTCACTCTGTCACCCCAGCGCTTTCAGTGCCTAGACCTTTGGCGCCATCAGTGATTTCGGCTCCATCTACTGTAGCCTTTACTGTATCGGTACCGAGGGGCTCCTCGGTTCAGACTACTACTGCTACACCAACAACGACTGATCAGTCGGCACAGACCTTAACCACATCGGCTCCAACATCTTACCCGGAACCGACACCTCAGTTATTGACACCGATTTTTTTTGGTTCCAGCTTCGGTACCGGCAACCACTACAGCATCGATCTTTTTGTCAGTGCAGACCGTGACCTCAGCACCAATGATTTCCTTGGTGCAGACAGCCGTAGTCCAGTCTCTCTTGGCACCGTTGTTCTCAATGCGGACTGGTGAGGTGGGCACCGAGCTTTTCTCTTCTGTGGATAGACCTGTTTCTCCCTCAGCTGTGTCCATGAGGTCCACTAGAAGCCTTTCTGAACATGACGTGTTGCTTCTTGTTGATCAAGTACTTCTGGCCAGAGGTATCCCACCCCCCCTGAGAACTATCCTTCCTTGGGAGGTGATCATCCATCACCAAAGACCCCTTTTTATTCTCCTTCTTCGAAGCTCCTTGATATAGCACAGTCTTCCCCCTCTATGGTTCCCTTTATGGACCTCACTAAGGAACCGCAGTTACCTTTGTGGCAGGAGAGTTTTACTATGACTCAGGATGATAGTTGTGACACACGTAATTTGATGTTTCACAGTCATCCTGGGACTCCGGGTCAGCAGGCTGAGCCACTTAGGGGAGGGGTGACCCCTGTCCTGGACACTCACTCCTCTTCAGGTGGACCAGCCTTCCAACTGATGGAGAAGGCTCTGGCATCTGCTGGCGATACTGTGCTATCTCCCCACCCTCCTCTGGACCGCTATGTTCACAAGTCGCACCTAGCGGACACCGGGCGCAAGGGCCTCAGGACGTATTCCCACAGGAAACCCCCTTTTTGTTGTCTCCCCCAGCTTCCCCCTCTGAGGAAGTTCACTGGAAAAGTTTGTGCAAGAGGAAGCACATGGACTCCACAGAGGAGTCCCTCACTGAAGACACAGACTTTAATGATGGGGAAGGATCCCCTCGGTCACCCTCTGAGGTATCCTTTGGTGATATCCTCGAAATCCTTAAACAGAGAGGTGACTAGCAGCCCTCTAATCTGACCTCTGAGGAGTCTGTGTTCCTGCAGGCTTTTCGTGCCCGGCCCCCTACCTCCTGGGTTACTCCACCTGCCGATGAACTAGTCCGGCTCATCGTGCAGCATGTGTGGAAGGCTCATGACACTGTTTAGGCTATTCCCCGGAGGCCAGATAAGACTTTGTCCCCTCCTGCTACGGATCCCCATTGGTCCAAAGGTCTTCCTGTGGATGCTTTGGTGATGGCGGCCGCAACCAAAAAGGATTTGGTGGAAGAAGAATGCCAGACCGTCCATCTACCCAACAGAGAGTCCCGGGCCCTGGACAGGATAGAGAAGCGCACCTTTGCATCAGTGACCTTTGCTATCAGGTCCATGAATTATATGGCACACTTTACCAGGCTTCAAAGGGATCTAATTTCCGAGCTCTCTGAAACCTTGGCTGGTGCCGTGTCTGATGAGGTCTGTGACAAAGTGGCCTCTCAGCTGGCCACCATTAAATCAATATCTAACTCCTCCATGCAACCGATATCTCACGCATCAGAAGGAGCAGCTAGAGCAGCAGGTTCAGGCATGGTCTTGAGACGAGAAGCACTTGTGCAATTTTGTGGAACCTTTTAAGGCTTTCTTTCTTAACGCTCCCATTGAAGCCTCTTCGTTGTTTGGACCCAAAGTTAAAAGCACACTGGCCAGATGTGAACAGGACGGTAAGACCCTTTCTACCGTAGGTGTCCATTATTCTTTGCCTCAACGTGCTTTCTCCTGAAACCAAAAGAGTGGGAAGATAAGGTTCAAGAAGTCTCAGGGTCCTTTCCTTGACACACAGGCCAAGTTCTTCCCTAGAGGCATAGAGGGAAACTCACAGGGAAGATGCCCGTTTTGGGGCAGAGGGGGGGTCTGCTTAACCAGGGTTCCAGGGACTCTTTTCCTGGCCAATCCTACCAGCGCTCCTGAAGAGTGGCCCAACTCCTTTCCTCAGGAGGTTGGGGTCATTTCTCCTTGTACCCTTCTGCCTGGCTAACCATTACCACCGATTCTTAGGTACAAAGGATTATAACCAGTGGTTATCATATCCCCTTCGATCTTTGTCCTGTCCCTTCAAAAAACCTACCCAACGTTCCACCCAGTCAAAGGGAAGAAGCAGCACTAGAGATAGCAAAGTTGCTAAGAAAAAGAGTCATCCAAATAGTCCCTCCAGACCAGATAGGATCCGGATTCTACTCGAGATTATTTTTGGTGCCAAAGAAAACCAGGGACTGGAGACCAATTTTGGATCTCAGTGTACTGAACAAGTTTGTAAGAGTGCAAAAATTCTAGATGGTCACAATACAGTCTATCCTCCCGCTTTTGGAAAAAGATGATTGGATGTGCTTGATAGATCTTCAAGATGCGTACTACCACATAAAATTGGACAGGCCATCAAGAAGATTTCTGCACTTCCGTGTGGGAACCAGTCACTACCAGTTCAAAGTACTGCCCTTGGAGCTCTCTATAGCCCCCAGAGTGTTCACAAAGTGCAGTGGTCACAAAGTGCATGGCAGTCGTCACAGCTCACTAGCGACTACAAGGATTCCAGGTGTTTCCATAACTACACGACTGGCTCATCTCCACCCCCACCAGACATCTCTTGGAAGAAGCCTTGACATACTCTCTCCTCACTGCACAAAGGCTAGGCATAACCATAAGATGACAAAAATCCAATCTCACCCCATCTCAGTCCAGAGAATTCATAGGGGTCATCTTGGATACAAAGAATTGCAGAGCATCCATTCCAAAGCACAGAATTCTAAGGATAAAGCAACAACTGATCCCAATCCTTTCAAGGGAGAAATCCACAGCTCACTCTGTCCTACAGCTGTTGGGTTCCATGGCATCCTCCATCACCATTGTCCCCCTGGCCAGGTTTCACATGAGGCTTCTACAATGGCTACTGCTCACGCTATGGTATCCTTTCCAATATCCTCTTTCAGCCAAGATTCAAGTAACTCACAGGTGCAAACAGGATTTAAATTGGTGCATGACCCACAACCCATCACAATGGTCTTGCCCCTTCTCTCCCGAGCAACCCAAGGCTACAGTGACCACAGATGCCTCCCTGATGGTGTGGGGGGGCTATGTCAGGGACAGACAGTCCAAGGCACTTGGTCCAAATTGGAGGCCCAACTGCATATAAATGTTCTAGAGCTGAGGGCGGTGCTTCTGGCATTGCAAGCATTCCATCCACTGCTGCCATCTGGGACAATTGCTATACAATCAGACAACATGACAGTGGTCTGGTACATCAACAAACAGGGTGGAACCAAATCTTACCCCCTTTGTCAAGAGGCCATGAGGATATGGCAATGGGCGATGGCTACCAACTGTTTTCTTCTAGCTGCGCACATTCCCAGGAGTTCCAACATGATAGCAGACAGACTCAACAGGTGCATCCTACAACCTCATGAGTGGTCCTTGAATCCCTTGATAGTGGCGGAGATCTTCCACTGCTGGGGCCGTACTTGCTGTGACCTCTTTGCATCCCCGACCAACTACAATTGCAGCAACTACTTTGCCCTGATTCCCCCTCCGGGACAGTCACCCAGGGATGCTGTAGTCCATGATTGGCCCTCGGGTCTTCTTTATGCATTTCCACCTCTCACCCTCATTCCCCAGTTTCTGAAGAAAGCCCATCGGTTGAAGAGCAAGGTGATCCTCATAGCACCATATTGGCCTCGTCAGATTTGGTTCCCCTTCCTTTGGCCTCACCTGCTAGTTCAACCATGGATTCCCCATCCAACCCCGGGGTTGATCTCACATCCACAGAACCTGATTCATCCCAACTTGGACAGCCTGAAGTTCACAGCTTGGCTCCTCCAATTCCCTTGATTGCCAGGCAGAATGGTCTTTCTTTACCAGTACGGGACATTCTTATTGCATCTCATAAGTCTTCCACTAGAATTACTTATCTAAGCAAGTGGAAAAGATTTACCTGTTGGCTGAAAGAAAAAGTAGTAGATCCCTTCTCAGCACCGGTGTCAATAATACTAGAGTATCTGGCCGACCTATTTCAATCGGGTCTATCTGCCTCTACCATTAGTGTTCATCTGGCTGCAATATCTAATTTCCATGAGGGTGTCCAAGACTTATCTCTTATGTCGCACAAATTATGCAAGACCTTCATAAAAGGTGCGACTCATCTGAAGCCCCCTTTTAGAGAACCTATTCAACTGTGGGACCTGTCATTAGTTCTACAAGCTCTGACAATGCCACTTTCGAACCACCTTCTTCTTGCGACCTCAAATATTTGTCATGGAAAACGTTGTTTTTGGTCGCCATTACTTCTGCCAGATGTATCTCTGAACTTCAAGCCTTATGTATCAAGAGTCCATACTTGATTTTTCATAGAGATAGATTGTCTTTGAGAACTAATCCTTCATTTCTGCCAAAAGTGATCTCTGAAATGTCCATTAGTCAAACCATTGAATTGCCAGTTTTCTTCCCCAATCATTCAAACAAAGGAGAATATTGCCTACATACCCTAGATATTCACTGGCAAATTCGCTTCTACTTGGACAGGACTAAGGCCTCTCGTAAATCAGACCAGTTATTTTTGGCCTATTCTGGACCTAGATTAGGATGTGCTGTTGCTAAGATCACATTGGCTAGATGTTTGAAAGACCTTGTGACCTTCATTTATACACAACGTAATATTCCATTGACTGCTACCATAAAGGCTCATTCGACAAGGTCGGTGGCAACTTCTGCTGCCATCCATGCCAGAGCTTCTTTACATGACATCTGTGTAGCTGCAAATTGGGCTACGCCTCATACCTTTATCAATCATTACAAATTGGATTTGGCCTCCAGAGGAAGAGCATCTTTTGGTCCTGTGGTGCTCAGGAATGTCCTTCTATGAGAGCCTCTCAGGAATAGAGGTAGCTGGGGACGCTGTCCCATACGTAAGGAATGAACGAGGATTAACAATATCAGATAAAGAAGTTATGTCTTACCATAATGTTCCATCTGTATTGTTGATCCTCATTCAGTCATTACGACCCTCCCTCCTTCCCCCTCCTGTGGCTTCTAGTGGATCTCACCATCCAGTTCTTTATGTCATTTGATCAGAGGTAGCCTCTACCTTCTTTTGACTTGTAAACTCAATCTGAGGCAATATGGAGAGGGGAATTCTGGATAAGAGTTTAGCTGAAGAGTTTGTAGCTGACGCGAGCTTGGAAGATGGCCGGCTCAGTTCCGAGGTCGGAACCTATACCCATGCGTAATGACTGAATGAGGATCAACAATACAGATGGAACGTTATGGTAAGACACAACTTCTTTTTCTGGCATACAGAATGACATCACACATATGTGGTCATCTGATTCTGTTTACTGCACTATCCCCCATCACTAGAAGCTGCCAGGATTTTAGCACCTATGTGTTACCATACAGACAGATAGAACTTTGCTCAAATCTTCTGCAGCTCCTGGAAATCGTAAAACCATAAAGCACTTCCATTTTTCTTACAGTAGTTAGTAAACCATACTTCTTACAGACATTGCATCTCTGGCTTAATTTAAAACTGTGAGATAACATATTTATGGCCTAGGCCCAGTAATTTAATTTTCTTACTATTTTTGAAGTTTGAGACTAACCTCTTCTCTTCTAGTATCCTCTGTCAGAACATATACATGTAATGAAGTTACAAGAATACATGTACATTTCTTTTCTTTCCAGCAGGGGACACTGTTGATACATTTTAACACAACCAACTTTGCAAATATATTTTTAAACACAAGCATCTGTACAAATCCGTTTGCAACACAAATGACATATGAATCTTTCCTAAATTCCAGCTTGCTGTGGTGGCATATGATACACATCCACAGCTCTACTTCTTATGGCATGGTTGTAGTACCACCTCGTATTGTCACAACTTCCACCGCTGTAAAATCTTATATATGTAACTACTGTTTGTGTATAAATATAAATAAAAATGTAACTACTGTTTGTGTATAAATGTAAATAGAAATGTAACTACTGTCTGTTTGACTGGAATGTAGTATAATGCAGTATAAGCAAATAAGAGTTTTTTCCCCTGGTCTCCACTGAAAATGGGTATTATCCAGTCGGACCTTCCCAGTAAACTAAGACAAATTAAATAAGTAAATAGATAAATCAGATCTAGATGGACCAGCAAATTAAACCTGTTTGATCTGGGTGTACGAGCAATGGCAAAATATTTGCCATCCTGTTTGCTATTATTACCATAAATAGTGTATAATTATAATTTAACAATGAAATGGGATTGTAAGAGGCCACTTAGAGGGTCTTTCCCCGGTTTTGGTATTACAGCGATAGTTGCCATTTTTCAGTATAAAGTTTGTTAATAGTGAGAACTTTGTAACAAATTTTTCCAAACTGTCTCTCCAGATATTTTCAAACCAGTCTGCTGAGTGCATGTATATTCTTCTAATGGCCAGTGTTTTCCCCTTGGCCAAATGATTATAGATAGTTTTAACTTCCTGTGGTGATACTTCCCCCTCATTTAATCATCTGTGTGATTTACACTGTGACATGGGAGGTTAAGTGGAGTAAAAAAACTCATCTCCTCCTAGCCCCATATAAGACCCTAAAGTAGGACATAGACACTCTCTGCACCATCTGATAGGGTATTAACAGTTGAGCCTGCAGGAGATCCTTAAATCTGATAACTGATGTAGTAATTTTGAGGTTCCTGAGCCTCAAGGCCAACTATTTATATTAAAAGGAGAAGTAGGAAATGTTTTTAATGGCAGCATCTGTTTGCTTTTATCAAACTAAAATCTAAAGTCTTAATGAGCTTATCTTGGAGGGAGGCTATCCCTCATCTTTTCATTCATTTTCATGCATGGCTCCACTCTGTTCTTCCAACAGCTGTTGCTAAGGCTCTCATGGTTTATCAAAAGCAAATAACATCTTATCACCTGTGCATTTACTCAAAACAGAGGTATTTTTTTTGAAATCAGTCTAAATTTTCCAATCTGAATGTGTAGCTAGTATCCTTACTAAAATAAAGTCTAGGCTAAGAGAATGACCTGTGTGCAAATATTTCTTGCCTTGTCAGTAATATAAATTCAGTTTCCAGTGTCTCTCCAACATATCTCAGCTAATGTCAAGCATCAGGAAAAGAGGCATGTGATCTCATAAAAAGGGCCTGTACTACAGCAGAGTGACCTTACAAGCATGTTCTGTTGAGACCATTATCTTGTCAATTCTAGAAAAAGAGACTTATCTATATGATGTAAATGTGTAGTGGTGACTAGGACATCTCAAAAAAAAAAAAAAAAAATTAACGTCTAACATTCCCATCATCTTAAATTACCTACTTAAAGAGTAAGTTCGGACCAGCAATCTTTTCATATGGGGGTTCAAAATAAAGAATGAAATGTGCTCCGATCTCCTCCCCAGAACACCATATCCTCTTGGGGAAAAAAAAAACACTGTCATCATCCTGAGAGCATCATTAGCCATTGTGTCACTTAACAGAGTAAAGACAACATTCGCAAAAGTAATAACCAATGAAATCACTATCAAAAGGTCTGATGTTGTGTTTTTCGGCTTATCCCGGTTAGGGGTTGCCACAGCGGAACTCCGGTCTGCTAATGTTTGGTAGTGAATTTTTATGTGCCGAGTTACCAGCCTTGACTCACCCATGCCCATTCACGCATGCCTCCACACAGAAGACGCTCTAACTGAGAATCAAACGGGATAACGTCTTGCTGTAAAATGTCTGATGCTGTTTGTTTTAGTCCAATTCAACCTTCATCAGACTCTGACAAACCAGAAGGTGCCAACATTCCTGCTTGGGCAAGAAGACCCTTAAGGACCAATTTGTCCTTGCACCCTTGCAACGCTTTTGAAGCAAACGAGGCACATGCCTCACAGTCTGAGTCCAGGTGTACTGCACCTAGACAGTACACACATAAGGAATGCAGGTCTTGCAGGGGAATTTGGTGTCTGCAGGCCAACTACTTCTTAAATCCCTAGACATTGTCCACCTTAAATAGAAAATCCACAAACACGACTAACACAGAAAAAACACTTCCCCTAAAAATTCTAACTTTAAAATTAACTAGTAAAAAGGTCCTAACAATAAGAATAAGAAAAAATTTAAGGTTTAGACAGCCACTCAGAGGCAGGATAAACAAAACAGAAAAGACCTCTAGAGAAGA